>NC_133406.1:59085000-59257500 GCF_049350105.2 Macaca mulatta | reverse complement strand
CTGTCTACACTGCTTCCCGAGCTCTCGCCCCCAGTACTCTAAATCCCTCTGTGGTTTTGAAGCCGACTTTTCCAATAATACCAGCAGCTTCAGAGGAATGCTGCTACCATTTCTGCTTGGCCTGGGCCAGGCGATAAGGATGGGGAGGCTGGGTGAGGGGGCTGAGTGGGACTGGGGAAAGTCAGCAGGAGTGTGAGTAGGAGCTGGGGGGTAGCTGCTTTCCATCCCTGTCCCCCTGGAGCATCCTCCAGCCAAGAGCAACTCTCGGGGGTGCAGAAGGCCTGGCTCTGTGGCCCAGGCTGAAGAACTCTGGATGAGTTCATGGTAAAAAATAAACCATAATAACTTAAGTCTAGGTGCGGTGGCTTACGCCTGTAATCCCAACACTTTGGGAGGCTGAGATGGGCAGATCATTTGAAGTCAGGAGTTCGAGACCAGCCTGGTCAACACGGTGAAACCCTGTCTCTACTAAAAATACAAAAAAAATTAGTCAGCCTGATGGCACACATCTGTAATCTCAGCTACACAGGAGGCTGAGGTACGAGAATCGCTTGAACTTGGGAGGCAGAGGTTCCAGTGAGCCAAGACCGCGCCACTGCACTCCCACCTGGGCAACAGAGCAAGACTCCGTCTCAAAAAAGGAAAAAAAAAAATACTTAGAGAAGAACCAAATTGCAACTTTAAGAACAAGGAGTTCTTTAGGTCCAGTGGGGTCTAATTCTTTTTCTCCTGCACTGGGAGGAAACATAAGGAAAAGAGCTTGAAACTGCAGCAGCAAGAAAGACTTCGGAAAGACTTTAGGGGGCAGCCTTGACAGTGACTGGATGGAGAAAGAAGTCCTTTGATGCTGGTGGCATGTCTAATTGGATTGGTGGTTTTTTCATTTTAGACCCTTAAAAGGTGGATTTTTGCAAAACCGTTCTCTCTGGTGGGTCAGTGGAAGGGTGGGTGTGGGAAATACACCTGTGGAACCCATCCTGAGGTGCTCCAGAGAGGGGGCAGCTGGTAACCTGAGCTGGCCGGAACTCAGAGGTTTCCAAAGGGCTTGTGGAGCCCCCCCTCGACACCACCACAGAGGCTGCCATGAGGGAGTAGAAAGGGTTACTGGAGTGGGGGTCTCCCCTGCTTTAACTAGCTTCAAGTTCAACTGTTTTAAATATTGGCTCTTCTCTTAGTCTATTCTAGCTGCTGTAACAAAAATCTGCAGACTGGGTGACTTTTAACAATAGAAATATACTTTCTAACAAAGTTCCACAGGGTGGAAGCCCAAATTCAAGGTCCCGGAGACACAGTGTCTGGTGAGCATCTGCCTTCTGGTTCATATATGGCACCTTCCTGCCCTATCCTCACATGGTGGAAGCAGTGAAGAGTCTCTCTAAGGTCTCTTTTATAAGGGCCCTAATCCCATTCACAAAGAAGCCTCTGCCCTCATGAACAAATCACCCCTAAAGGCCCCACTGTCTCATACCATCACCCTGGAGGTTAGGAGATTTTTTTAGACAAGGTCTCACTCACCTACTGAGGCTGGAGTGCAGTGGTGTGATCACAGCTCACTGCAGTCTCAACCTCCCAGGCTCAAGCGATCCTCCCACCTCAGCCTCCCAAGTAACTGGGACTACAGGTGCACGCCACCATGCCCAACTAATTTTTTTGTGTGTGGTAGAGTCAGGATCTCACTATGTTGCTCAGCCTGGTTTTGAACTCCTGGACTCAAGTGATCCTCCTGCTTCAGCCTCCCAAAGTGCTGGGATTACAGGCATGAGCCCCTGCACCCAGCCAGGATTCCAACATGTGAATGTTGAGGGGACACAAACATGCAGACAACAGCAGCTCTCCTTGTTAGAGCTGAGGTAAACTCTGTGGCCCCCAGCTGAAATAAGTCTGAAGACTCCTCCAGCTGAGTAGGTCCCTGGAGCTGGATGAGATGGGTGACTGCTATGGCTGCCATAAGTCTGTCTCTGACTAGAAGCCAGAGCAGGAGACAACCTGGAGTATCTGAGAGCTTGGGAAGAGGAAGAGAAAAGCAGGTTTACTGAACAGCTTTGGCAGAGCCCCAGGGAGGGGCAAACCTCCCCAGGAGATGGCTCCTAGAACTAAGGAAATGAACCTTCCAGAGCCAGACTTCAGGTAGGGAATCTCTCAAGTGCTAGAGGATTGTGATCTCAGGATAAACTTGATCTTGAGGGCTTTTTGGCTCAGGAGAGTCCTTTGCTCTTTTACTAGGACTGAAGGATCAGACACCTCAGTGTTGTAAGCCTCCCTAGGCTTGAAATTTCTGACTCATCTTGGTCCATTTTATTTTTTTGTCACTCCCTCACCCATTTTTTTTGAGTTTTTATTTTGAAGTAATTTTAGATTTACAGAAAAGTTGCAAAGATAGTACAGAGTTCTCGTCTACCCCTCACCCAGTTTCCCCTAATTTTAGAATTTACATAACCATGGTACATTTGCTAAAGCTAAGAAATCAACACTGGCACATTACTATTAACTAAAGTACAGACTGTATTTGGAGTCCACCAGTTCTTCCACTCATGTTCTTTTTCTGTTCCAGGATCCAATCTGGGATACTCCATGGCATATAGCTTCCCTCCACCTTTTGAAACCAAAGCTTCCTTTGGAAAACTCCAGCCTGTCTCCACCGTGCTTCAGGGGAAAAGGAGAGGTCATTCGGGTTATTGTCCACCTTTGGTTCAGAGCAGGATAGCACCGCACAGGGCATGGGGCAGGAGTAAAAGGAAGAGAAAGTCACAGAGAAAGCGAGTCAAGGGAGGAGGCTTGCTCAGCGACCTGGAGAGACCTGGAGAGTCTCTCCTCTGGGACTTTTCTCTGCTCCGGCCTTGGGGACCCCTCGGGTACAGAGGTCATTCACTGTACAATGGCTTCCAGGGATGACTGGGGTCTCCGTCCCAGGAGCTGGGAGAATGAGGTATCCAGAGTCACGGATGAGCTGCTTTGCTTAAGACCCTTCTTCTCTAGGGCTGATAACTGGGCCCAAGCCGTCTCCTTGGTTCAGAGCCCAGAACTTGGCCTGTGACTTTAAAACTCAGCCCCCATTTCTGAGCACATAGCACTTCATAATAAACAGCAGAGAAAGTGAAGCTGAGACAAGACTGTATCTCAGCAGAATTGTTTCCAAATAAAGTGTTGTTTTTTCCCCCTCAAACTCTCCCTGGAGATGCCTATGGTGCTTAAAAACCACTAAATATCTCTCCTTGTTTATGACACAGACGCCATCCCTCCCCCTCCCCGTCCCTGAGCCTGGTCTTTTTTATAGCAATTGCGTGAGTGGCGCTGAAGAGAATCAGAGCAGGCGCTCGGAAGCCTGCCTGATGGTTCCCCCTCTTAGTAAGAGGGGCTCATGACAGACGCAAGATTCATGGAGAGAAGCTCCCAGGACTTGAGCATCAAAGTGGGCCATAAGTCCTGGATTTCGCTGCCTGCCTGCCACAGACTCTGAACTGCCACAGAATCTGTTTCTTCTATACCACCTGTGGGTCAGGACCTCATGAAACCCTTAACAAATTCATTTTGTGCTCTGTGCTTACGAGGGGCACAGGGAACTGGAATTGCATCCGGGAAAAAGGGAGGGAAGGGGCCATCCAAGGAGAGGTTAATGGACTAGGGTGGCTGATTCCGGAGTGAAGGTCAAAGGGAGGCTGGCTCATGGACCTTGCAGATATGCCTTTGTTCTCTGTTCCCACTGAAAGCAGGCCCTTGCAAAAGGAAGTCCTCCTCTAGCCATAAAGATTCGGATTGGATACAAGAAAATGGCATGAGGAGGAGCTGGGAACCCCTGAATCATGTAATTCAAAAAGAGTGTGACCTCATTGTCCCCGAGGGTCCTCCTTGTAGGGTTCTGCCTCCTGGGGGTCCCATCTTGGCCAGCTAAGCCCAAGTGGGGAGGCTAGCAAGGAGGGTGACTGCCAGCAGGCAGAGATCTGGCCTTATGCTTCCTCATGTGCTAAGTGGGGCCAACAAAAGTCCTGTCCCCACGAGAGGCTCCAGAAATGTGTTCTGAATGGCAGGCAGCTCCTTCCTGATCCCAGTGCCCCACCTGATAATGATCATCTGCCCAGAGGCAGGGGGAGGGATGTCGTGGCCTCTGTATAGCCTATCAAATCCAGGGTAAGCCACAGAAAACAATAACACCCCCTCCCACTTACTTCTGTCCCCAAACTGAAGACTCAGGTTCCTCATGGCCGGGACCCTACCAGACCGTAGTTTCACAGCCTTTTTAAAATGGCAACATGATGACTGCCCTCACCCACTGCTTTTACTGCATCCATTAGCTCAGCTCCTTCTAGTCGGGAGAAGGTATTTGACAGATGATGAACTTGAGGTTTGGAGAGTGTGAGAGATTGATTGTCCAAGGCCACAGCTCCACCCCCTGCTCCTATTCCAGGCGAAGCATGTCCAGTTGGTCCTGTGGTCCTGCCAATTTTCTTGACCCCTGCTTTCTGGACACTTTGTTCTCCCGGCCGGCCCCACGCTGCATGGCCCACTCACACCATTTCTACCCTGAGGTGAAGGACCCGATTGAATTGTGGTTCTGATAATGACCCTCTTATGGGGTAAAATCAAGTTTCTTGGGGGTCCTCTAAGACCCTCCACCACTTGATTCCTCCCTTTTTCCCACTCATCTCTCTGCCCTCCCTGCCTCATTCTTTATCTTCAAGTTTTACTAAATAGCTTATCATGTATCCATATACCACGAGGTTTAGAGCTTATCCTTAGCTAATTTCTATTCATCCTTCAAGCTCAGCTCAGACGTCATCCCTTCCAGGAAGGCCTCTCTGACCTTCTGTAAGTGGCCCTGAGCTGCCAGAGCACTGTGTACACAGCGCTGGCTGCTCAGTCACCGTGTATACCTGGCTCATCTCCGAAGCTGCCTTCTTGAAGAACACTTAGCTTTGGGCACCTGGCACCTGGTATCATGCCTGGCACGTAGTAGACACTCAGTATATGTTGGAGGGATTGACGACATCTTGAAGCCCAGGCATCCTGCAGCTGAAATCCCTTCCCTTGCTCCCTTGCAGACGTGGGTGGGGCCTACTTCCCTAACTCTGTTCTCTGGAATCTGGGGAAATGGAGTTGGGAAGGAGACGGTACACCTCACAGGGGAGGGGCCTGCCTCACCTCATCACACTGGATCAGGACATCACAGGCACAGAAGGAAATGAGACATAGCTGGCAAGGAAACAGACCAGGAAATCTTCCCCGCGGAACAGGAAGCAGAGTGGAGCATGGGGGCTGAGCTTCCGCAGGAGTGGGAGGGAGGAAACCTGGCTCCTGTGCCGCAGGTCCTCCCAGCTCGGCCCTCAGCCCGGTGGAGCAGGGGCTCTGCAGCCTGTGGGAACGGGTCTTTGCGGATCCTCTTCTCAGGCTTTAACCAGCGGGCCCCAGGGGCATGTTAGGAGGTTATGTGATAGTCTGTGGTTTGCACAGTGAGCCTTGACCAGGAAGCCCCCAGGAAGACAGATTTGCTGTCTTCAGAGTGAGGCCAGAGGGTGAGAGGGACAGTGTAGGGGGGTATTTAGCCAAGGCCAATGTGTGTGAATCCTGAAAAATGCTGGGTGCCTTAGGTGGGTGAAGGCTGGGAAGCCAGATAGGCCTGCAGAAGGCCTACAACACTCCCTGTCCTCAACCTCCATTCACTGATTCCCCTCCTCCTCCTTAACTTCACATCACAAGATCACTTCCTCAGTGACCATTTCCCTAACCCCCCAGACTAGACCAATGTTACTGTTATTTCTCCCTTGTTAAAACCTACCTTGCCAGGCCAGGTGTGGTGGCTCACATCTGTAATCCCGGCACCTTGGGAGGCCAAGGCAGGAGGATCACTTGAGGTTAGGAGTTCGAGACCAGCCTGGCCAACATAATGAAACCCTGTCTCTACTAAAAATACAAAAATTAGCTGGGTGTGGTGGCAGGCACCTGTGATCCTAGCTACTTGGGAGGCTGAGGCAGGAGAACTGCTTGAGCCCATGAGGCGGAGGTTGCAGTGAGCTGAGATCACACCACTGAACTCCAGCCTGGGCAACAAGAGCAAAATTCCATCTCAGAAAAACAAACAAACAAACAAAACCACCTACCCTACTTGTCCAACATCTTCCCACTGGGCTAGAAGCTCTGTTGGGGCAGGGACCATATTTCATTCACCACTCTATCTCCCACACGTAGTGCAGTCCTGTAAACATAGTAGATATTCAATAAATATGGTTGAATAGGTGGCCACAGGAAGTAACTGGAGAATGATGGAATGGGAATCTCATGACCAGGCACTAAGTCTGGGCCAAAGACAAAGCCAGAGGGTGAGCGTGTCTGCCCTTTCCTGATCCATAAACAAAACAAACAAACAAAAATCCTGGGGAGTTATTTGAAAGTCCAGCCCATGAGCTTCTGTGGTTCTTTCACATGAGCCCAGCCAGCAACGGGACTGGCTTGATCAAGCTCCCTCTTCAGTGCATCTAAAGCCCTGGGCTAACTTGAACTAACCTCAGGGCTGGGGTTAGGGTACCCCAAAGAAGGGAAGAGAGGCCCTGTCATCAGGAAGCCCTTGGACTAATGAGAGAGACATGAAGGTGCCCTTGGCAATTCTGCAGCCTGATGGGAGAGATGGGGTCTACAGGTGGACAGAGGCTCAAGAGAGAAATAATAACAACAGCAAACACTGATGGACATGTACCACGTGCCAGGCATTGCTTCCAGCATTTTATGTGTATCTACTCGTTTCATTTTCACAAAACCCCATGGGGTAGATAATGTTATTGTTCTCATTTTACAGGTGAGAAAATTGAGACTCAGTGAGGTTAAGGTGCTTGCCTTAATCGCACAATCAAGACGTGGGGTGGCTAAGATTTAAGCCCAGGCTGCTGGCTCCAGAGCATAAACCATGATTCCACAGCATCTCTGGTATGAGTGATGCGCATAACTGTGGAGGACACAGTCCCGAAGCGAAGTTAACCACAGTTAGTTAATGAGCATCCTAGAGGAGAATGCTGCATCAGGAAGGACATGGCTTGGTGGAAGAGGCAGGAGAAGGATACCTTGGTTGCAGGGGACACATAAGTGATGACCGAGACAGCACAGGAAATTCTGCTTTCAACTCAACCAAAAGGCAGAGAGATGGAATTTCTTCTCCCTTCCCTTGGCTGGAAGACAGTGGCCATGTTGGAGGCCAGCTTCTAATCCCAACTGAAATCCCCAGACCCAGCACACTTGCTGTGACAGGGCACACTGCTGTGCCTGCCTGCCCCTACCCTGCCCCCATTCTGCCCCCAGTCCCTGCCTCGGATTGATCAGAAACCTGCTATGGCCTGGGGAGGAGGCACCTGGGGAGGTGAGAAACAGACTCAGCGCCCCTTGGCACATGGGGAAGGGGGGAGGCTTCCAGGAAGCACTTGAAGAAAGGATAGCCATTGAGCCAGAGAATGGGAAAGAGAGAGCTGGGTGGAGTCTCCAAAGATCTGGCTTATTGAGAAAGCTTCAGCTGAAAGGAAGGGATTTGTTGAATGAAGGAAGAGAAGCAAAACAGTCTTCAGTTCTAAGCATGAGTCAGGGTGAGGTGCCTAATACTACGCTCACACATCCTTGTGCCTAGTGCAGTGTCAGGGCCCACAGAAGAGCTGACAAAATTGAACTCAAATAAGCAGGCTTTGCAGCAGAGGCAGACACCTTAGCTCGGCCTGAGATTCCCCGGGTTATCAGTACTGAGGACTGGGGTCCCACTGGTGGTGGGAGTGCCTCAGGACCAGCCCAGACTCTCAGCCCTGGAGGTGTGCTTGGATACAGTCCTCACATGTGTGGTGGGTCCACACTAGAGACGTGAAGCAATCCTCAGCTGCTTTCACATCCCTCCCCTCAAGGGCCTCCTCGCTGTGCTAGGCACAAGAGCAAAGCACCTTGCCCTTGCCTAATGCTTAGCCCAGATGTCCTCCCCCATAGAGGAGGTTCAAATATTCCCGGCTCAGTGTTCCCTTTCTCAGGCCTGACCCTCTAAACTGGTCTCTGAATCCTGGAGCAGCAAGGGGGCTTCAGCAGGTTCCCGTGCTGGACAGCTCCCAGAGCCCCAGTTCCAGGGTGGAGCCTGCCCTTCCTGCTGCTCTGCCACAGGGCTCTACACAGACAAGGCTGTCCAGAGAAAGGTCAGCTCCCCGTAACCCCCACAGCCCCTCACTCACTTCACCTCACGACCCATGTGTGACAGAGAAAACCTATTTCCGATTCTCCCTCAAGGGATTATGCTATTTTGCTGCCTGCCTATCCTCCTCTCCCCATCCTTTTAGAGTAACCCAGCAGAACCAGGCCTCAACTATGCTGATCGAGAGTTCATGAGGCCTGCATGGTGAGCTCTGCCACCAATCTGGACTAACCCAGCTTCGCCTCTGGCTACTCAAAGTCCACAAACCTCTGATTACAGGGCTCTCTTCAAGCTGGCTCCTAAGGCTCCCTCCTGCAGGCTCCTGCAGACCCCATGCAGCCTGGGAGCTCCACAAGCTTTCCATTCCAGCAACCACCACCTCCTCTCCCTTTCTCCTGGGTCATCCTGAGCCCCAACCCTGCCTTGACCAAGAGGCTATGAAATGAACAAGTGAGGCCAAAATAAGGCCCTACCCACATGATGCACTCCCATAGTCCAGGTGTAGGGGCTGCTTGGGCCCAGAATGGCCTTTTGATCTACCAATAGGCAAAGAAGTACCACTCCTGGGCAACCCGCTCGGGTCCCCTTCCATGCTGTGGAAGCTTTGTTCTTTCACTCTTCACAATAAACCTTGCTACCACTCAAAATAAATAAATAAATAATATAAAAAATTTTTTAAAGTGCCACTCCCTTGCCTGCTGCCAGACTTCTTGGCTCTCAGCTCGTGGCTGGTGCTATTCTCAGCTTGCTACATTCAGCCTCTTCCCACCTGCACCGATGGTGGTCCCACTACCCTGACCCCCCAGGGCCTGAAGGCAGAGTCTTAACACCTGCTCTTAATTCATCACCATCCTGGTGAGCCTCCAATGGCCCCAGGCTCATTCATCCTCCCTGCAGCTGCAACTAGAGCAAAAGCAGAAGGAACAGTACTGAAATCAGGGAGTGGCTCAGACTTGGGAAGAAGCCTGTGCTGAGGCCAATAGGAGCCACAGTCTGATGGTGGGAGAGGAAAAAGAACATGTACTCAGACACATGCTAACCTGCCCCCTAGCCTTGCCCCGTGACAATGTTCCAGTCATTGCAACATACAGATGACTGCATATATCGTGCGGGCCCAGTACATGGAAGCTCAGGGGACTCCTGAGAAAAGACAGAACCAGAAGAGAATGCGCCAAAAGAGAAAGGCCACCAACATTTGGATAAACTCTTCCTTCTGGATTAGGTTCTGCAATCCTCTGACTCATCTGTGTCTAACTGCCACCCCAGGGCCTGACTAATTGCAGGAAAATTGAATGCAGCCAAAGAAAACAGAGGTAGATGTTAGAGAGTCCCAGGTTTCCAGGGCTTAGAGGGAGAGCAAATGTCTTAATTTATGGGCATGCATTAGCCTTCCCCATGGGAGAGGAAGTTGTCTCTGGCCAGGAGTAGATTGAGGCCCAAGGACCCAAGTAGCCCCACCTGCTGACAGGCTTGTGGGGTTGATAGATGAATAGGGCCTGAAGCTGGAGACGATGGGGCTGGAAAAGGCATCAGTCACCTAAGGCTTTATGAAGCTAGTGGCGGCAGTCGTGATCGAATACCCTATTCCCACCCCACATCCCAACCTCACAGTTGCAGCCCCTACTTAACCCCAGATATCAAAACTTCCACCTTCCAGATGGGGCAACACTGCTTGGTGTCTGGGGCAATTTAAGGCAGGGCTTGGTTAACATCTTTGGCGATTGTTCAGCCTCATGCAGACTGAACAATGTCCACAGAGGCCCCCAGTAATCAGGAACAGGGAGTGAGATGTGACTGGGAGAGGATACAGCCCCAAATTGAGAATGGTAGTATCTGAGAGTGACAGGAGAGGGCCACCAACCGCATCCCAATCCTCCCTGGACTCACTCCTGGTCTGATGGGTAGAGCTCTGAGCTGGGAGGTAAAGACTGGGTCCCCTCCCAGCTAGCTGAGGCCCTCCACCCCTTTCTGCAAAGTGCTATCATCTTGCCACCTGGACCCCAAGATCTGTGCTTTTCTCCCATTCCCTGCTGGGTACAACTGATTATCTCCTCCTCGCCACTATCTATGTATCTCAGTCTTTAGAGCACAATCCAAAGACCACCTCCTCCAGGAAGCCTTCTGCACCAGTTCCCCCATTCTTCAATTAATGACTCCAATTTACTGACTGACTCTCCACCTTACATGGAATAAGTAGGCAAAGTGCTGCCTACAGAGCACCAGCCTAGAAGTCAGGAAACCCTGGTTAGAGCCGCAGCACTGCCACCCTGGCTGTGTGACTCTAGGGAAATCACTTGCACGCTCTGAAATCTGTTTCTTCTACAAAATGAGGGGTGGTGCTAGGAGCCTTTGGGTGATGGAGTTCTGCTTGTTCTGTGAGCTGTTGTCCCACCCCACCCTTTGCCAGAGGACTATGAGCTTTCCCAGGGCACAGACTGTCTTTCCCTCTCTGCTTCAGGATTGTGTCTGCTGTTGCTGAATACACAAAGACTTGCTGATGGCGAATGGGTGGATGTGTGTGCTAGCAGGAGGCAGTGAGAGGAGAGGCAGGCAGCTTTTTAGAACGCTAATGGCCCAGGCAGGTGTGGCTGGTGCTTCCCATGCAGGTGGGGCAGCTTCCCATGCCTCAGGAGCCCTGCCTCGGGAAGAGAGGAGGGTGGGGGCTTGAGAGGGGAGGGAGAGAAGGCACCTCTGCACACTGTCCTTGCATTGTCTAGCCTGCAGCCTGCACAGGCCGCCTCATCAAAGACATCGCCAAGTCCTTCCTTAGATTGTTCCAGACCCTGAGCAGGGTTGCTCTATCCAGAAGGTGGCAATTTTGATATCTAAGGCTGAGTAGGGGCTGCAATCAAGAGCTCAGAGGTTGGTGGCCCTCTCCTGTCATTTCGGGTGCTATCCTTCTCAGTTTGAGCCCATGTCCCTTCCTTTCCCTGCCTCACGATTCAGCTTTCTCACCTTCCCAGACTTCTTGGGGGGCGCAGAAGAGGGACAATGCTGCTGAGAGGGAGAAGATGCTCTTGAGAGGGAGATGCAAGAGGCAGCAATTCACAGGCCAGAAGGAGATGTTGCAGCTGGGGTGGGGCCCAGGGTGGAGAGATGGGTCTCCTACACGGAGAGCCAGCCAGCAGGCTGCAGAACTGCAGAGATTTGCATACATCTGCATACATTTACACACACTTATTTTCTGTCCCAGTGTCAACTTAGCTCCCCACACCCTCCTTCTATATGCCAGGCCAGCTCAGCCCCTGCAGTCCAGGCAGGACAATACCTGGCTGGGAGCACCTGGGGCTACTCAAAGGCAACTGAGCCCTGGGAGGGACCCTGACTCAGGGAGGTTGTGTGAACAGCCCTTCCTCTCCTCACCTCTTGACAAAAGAGGCCCTCTGAGCACAGATCTCCTATGGTGCCAACCTGTCACTGCTAAGGGGTGACAACGACTGCAGCCCCCCTCCCCTGCCTCTTCTCCCCCAGGTGACCCCATCACACATTAAGGATGAGAAGAAAATCTGTGTGGAGATGGAGAGATGCCTTTGGGATCTTGGACTCCAACACCGTTTTTTTACAGGAGAGGCAAAGGAAAGGGTTGAAGACTCAATTCAGTCAATCTGTCCGCGTTGCCTACTTTGGGACGGACACCACTCTAAAGCCCAGGAATTCAGCAGGGGACAGAATAGCCCCAAGCCATCCTCTAACAGCTTGACTGCATGTGTTGGAGAGAGTGGCCATGAAGAAAAAAGAAAAATAGCAGGTTAGATGGTGCTAAGTATGTGGAACAATAAAACGAGAGAAAAGGCAAGGGGCACCAGGTTGGGGTGACATGGCCGTTAGAAAGACACCTCACTGCCTGCGATCCTCAGTCATCGGCAAGCTGGTTAACAGGACCGGAGGTACAGTCGGCCCTTCTAATGCCTATCCCACCCCATTCCACCCAGCCACTCCTTCCCATCTGCTTTTCTGGGCTGGAAAATGGGGCAAAAAGAGTTCTCAGATGGGGCAAGAGGCCTGGCCGACTCGGCTAAGCCAGCCCACTGGCTTGTGGCCTAGATGCTCTGACTCCTGGCCCCGAGCGCAAGCCTCACCCACCCAAACAGCAGCCCTTCCTCAGCTGGGCCTGGGCACCTCGCAGCATGCAGTCATTAACACCTGTGTCCGAAAAAGCAAACCAGGGGTTGCCAGGGACCAGGAAGCAGAGGATTAATGGAAAGTTTCTGGAGAGATGAAATGTTCTAAATCATGATTGTGATGGTAGTTAAATGACTGTATATATGTGTCAAAACTCATTGAATTTCATTTAATGTAAATTACACCTCGATAAAGCTGCCCAAAAAAGGAAAAAAGTAAGGCAGGAACTACCTAGCTGGGGAGATTTTGTAATGGAACTGAGAGGCGGATGGGACCCTGGAAACACTTTATTCAACATTTACTGGACAGACTAAGATCAGAGGGCCCTGGTTACATTTCCTACCATCCCTTACTAGTGGCATGACCTTGGGTGCTTACCATTCACCTGATTACCTCACTTTCTGCATCTGTGAAATGGAGATAATGTCTTCCCTGGGCGGGCATGGTGGCTCATGCCTGTAATCCCAGCACTTTGGGAGGCCGAGGCAGATGGATCACTTGAGGTCAGGAGTTTGAGAACAGCCTAGCCAACAGGGTGAAACTCCATCTCCACTAAAAATACAAAAATTGGCCGGGTGTGGTGGTGCGCACCTGTAATCCCAGACACTCTGGAGGCTGAGGCAGGAGAATCGCTTGAATCTGGGAGCCAAAGGTTGCAGTGAGCTGAGATCGTGCCACTGCACACCAACCAGCGTGACAAAGCGAGAATCCATCTCAAAAAAAAAAAAAAAGTTCCCCGTGGGATGGTTGTGAGGATCAAGCTACATAACATAACTTTGGGGTCATCCCATAATATGTGCTCAGATAATAACAAATAACAGGCCAGGCATGCCTGTAATCCCAGCTCTTCGGGAGGCCAAGGCAGGTGGATCACTTGAGCCCAGGAATTCGAGATGAGCCTGAGCAACATGGCAAAACTCTATCTCTACTAAAAAAAAAAAAAAAAGCCAGAAGTGGTGGTGTGCACCTGTGGTCCCAGCTACACAGGAGGCTGAGGTGGGAGAATCAATCAAGCCCAGGAGGCAGAGGCTGCAGTGAGCCAAGATCATGCCACTTCACTTTAGCCTAGGTGACTGAGTGAGACCTCTTATCAAAAAAACAAAAAACAAAACAAAAAAACCCTTTATTCAACATTTACTGGGTAGGCATTAGCTTAAGTGCTTCACACATATTAACTTAATTTAACATTTCCCTACAAGGTACTAAATATTACTATCCCCATTTTATGGATGAGGAAATTGAGGCACAGATGTCAATTTCCTTCTCCTTTCCCTATCTGTAACATGGGCATTTTTAACCTTTCTCTATTTTTAATTCTGTTTCTGCTGCATGCTAATGGGTGCTCTGGGGTAAAAAGGTTCCATATTCAAATAAGTTAGAGAAGTGTGGAGCTGAATAGATTTCTTTCTTAAAAAATGGAGATATAATTCAAATATAATAAAATCAAAACTTTTGGGAGAGGCGTGGTGGCTCACGCCTGTAATCCCAACACTTTGGGAGGCCAAGGTGGGTGGATCACCTGAGGTCAGGAGTTCGAGACCAGCCTGACCAATATGATGAAACCCTGACTTTACTAAAAATACAAAAATTAGCTGGGCATGGTGGTGTGCCCCTGTAGTCCCAGCTACTAGGGAGGCTGAGACAGGAGAATTGCTTGAACCCAGGAGGCAGAGGTTGCAGTGAATCAAGATCATGCCACTGCACTCCAGCCTGGGTGACAGGGCAAGATTCCATTTAAAAAAAAAAAAATCCAACCTTTTAAATTGTACAATTGATTGGTTTTTAGTATACTCACTAAGTATGCAACCATCATTACTATCTAATCTCAGAACAGTTTCACCTTCCCCATAAGAAACCTATAATCAATAGCAGTCACTCCCTATTTTTCCTGTCCCCAGCCCTACCAACCACTAATTTACTTTCTGTCTCTGTGGATTAGCCAAAACTCATACCTGGGTATGTGGCTCACACCTGTAATCCCAGCACTTTGGGAGGCTGAGGTGGGAAGATCATGTGAGGCTAGGAGTTCAGACCAGCCTGGGCTACACAGCAAGACTCTACAGAAAAAAAAACTTTTTTTAAATCAGCTGGGTGTGGTGGAACCTACCTGTAGTCCTAGCTACTCAGGAAGCTGAGGTGGGAGGAGCGCTTGAGCCCAGGAGTTTGAGGCTGCAGTGAGCCATGATTGTGCCACTGCACTCCAGCCTGGGGAGCAGAGCAAGACCCTATCTCTTAAAAACAAACAAACAAAAACTCATATAAATGAAATTATACAATGTGTGGGCTTTTGTGTACGGCTTTTTTCACTTAGCAAGATGTTTTCAAGATTTTCCATGTTGGAGCATGTGTCAGCACCTCATTCCTTTTTATTGTTGAGTAAGATTCCACTGTATGATATATCACATTTTGTTTATCGATTTATCACTCACTAGGTTATTTCTACTTCTTTGGCTATTATGAATTTGCTGCTATGAACATCTGTGTACATATGTCTTCAATTCTCTTGAGTGTATCTCTTGAGTATATACCTAGAAGTGGAATTGCTGAGTCAAATGGTGTCTCATCTCTATTTAACTTTTTGAGGAATTGCCAGACTGTTTTCCAAAGATGCTGCACCATTTTACATTTCCACTAGCAATCTATGAGGGTTCCAATTTCCCCACATCCTTGTCAACACTTGTTACTGCCTGTCTTTTTTATTTCAGCCCTCCTAGTTGGGGGGAAGTAGTATCTCATGTTCCAATTTGCATTTTTCCTGATGACTATGGATGCTGAGCATATTTTCATGTGCATATTTTCCATTTGTGTATTGTCTTTGGAGAAATGTCTATTCAAATATTTTGCCTACTTTTAATTTGAGTTTATTGTTGAATTTTAAGCATTCTTTTTTGTTTGTTTGTCTGAGGCAGGGTCTCCCTGTGTTGCCCAGGCTGGAGTGCAATGGTGAGATCTTGGCTCACTGCAACCTATGCCTCCTGGGCTCAAGCTATCCTCCCACATCAACTTCCCAAGTAGCTAGGACTACAGGCACACTACCACACCTAGCTAATTTTTGCATCTTTTGTAAAGATGAGGTTTTGCCATGTTTCCCAGGATGATCTCAACCTCCTGGACTCAAGCGACCCACCTACCTTGGCCTCTTAAAGTGTTGGAATTACAGACATGAGCCACCATGTCCAGTAATCATTCTTTATGTATTCTAGATACTAGACCCTTATCAGATATGTGATTTACAAATATGTTTTCTCATTATTTGAGTTGAGTTATTCACTTTCTTGATAGTATCATTTGAAAAATAAAAGTTTTGGTTTTTTTTTAATTGTGGTAAACTACACATAACATAAAGCTTACCATCTTTGTTCTTGACTCTTTGAGACAGGTCTCTTGCTCTGTTGCCCAGGCAGGAGTACAGCAGCACGACCATGGCTCACTGCAGCCTCAATTTCCTGTGCTCAAGCCATCTTCCCGCCTCAGCCTCCTGTGTAGCTGGGACTACAGGTGCACACCACCACGCCTGGGTAATTTTTGTATTTTTTGTAGAGATGCGGGGGCAGGTCTTGCTATATTGCCAGAGGTGGTCTCAGATTCCTGGGCTCAAGTGAGCCTTGGCCTCCCAAAGTGCTGGGGTTATAGGTGTGAGCTACTGTGACCAGCCTAAAACTTACCATCTTAACCATTTTAGATACACAGTTCAGAGGTGCTATGAGCTGAAATGTGTGTCTCACACCCTCCAAATTTGTATTTTGAAGGTCTAACCCACGTAACCTATAGTGTGGTTATATTTGGAGATGGGGTCTTAAGAGGTAACTAAGGTTAACTGAGATCATGTCGGTGGGGCCCTAATTCAATAGGGTAAGAAGAGAAAGAGATACCAAAGGTCTCTGTCTCTCCCCCTCTCCTCCTCCCCTTCTCTCGTCTCTCCCTGCTCTCTGTCTTCTCTTCTTCTCCCACCCCCATGTGTGCCTGCACACTGAGAAAAGGCTGTGTGAGGACCCAGGAGAAGGCGGCCACCTGTGAGCCAGGAAGACAGACCTCACCAGGCACCAACCTGAGCCCCTTGATTTTGGACTTCCAGACTCCAGAACTGTGAGAAAATAAATTTCTGTTGTTTAAGCTACCTAGTCTGTGGCACTTTGTTATGGCAGGCAAGCAGGCTAACACAGGTGGTATTGATTAAGTACCGTCAAAGTTTTGTGCAACCGTCACTACCATCTAGCTTCAGAACTCTTATCATGTTGCAAAACTTAAATTGTACCCATTAAAAAATAACTCTCCATTTCTCCCTCCCCCAGCCCTGGCAACCCCCATTTTACTTTCTGTCTCTAGTAATCTGACTACTGTAGGTAACCCAGAGAAGTAAATCACAGAGTGTCTCTTTTTGTGGCTGGTTTATTTCACTTAGCATTTCATCAAGGTTCAGCCATGTTGTAGCATGTATGAGAATTTCCTTCCTCTGTAAGGCTGAATAGTATTTCATTGCATATCACATTTTGTTTATCTATTCATCTGTCAACAGACACATGGGCTGCTCCTACCTTTGGCTATGGTGAATAATGTTGCCATGAACATGAGTATACAAATATCTCTTTGAGATTCTGCTTGTAATTCTTTTGGGTGTCTACTGAGACATGGAATTGCTGAATCATATGGCAATTCTATTTTTAATATTTTGAAGAACTGTCATACTGCTTTCTATAGCTGTTGCACCAATTTACATTCCTATCAATATTGCACACAGATTCTGTTCCAATTTCTCCATATCATTGCCAATGCTTGTTACTTTCTGTGCTTTTGATAGGAGCCATCCTATTGGGTGTGAGGGGAAGTAGTATCTCCTTTTGGTTTTGCTTTGCATTTCTTAATAATTAGTGATGTTGAGCATATTTTCATATGCTTGTTGTCCATTTATATATATTCTTTGAAGAAATGTCTATTCAAGTCATTTGCCCATTTAAAAAATCAGGTTTTTTTTTCTTTTGGTCATTATTAAATTGTAGAAATTCTTTATACTTTCCAGATACTAGACCCTTATCAGATATATGATTTGCAAAATTTTTTTCCTAATCTGTGGGTTGTCTTTTCACTTTCTCGATATTTTCCTTTGAGGCACAAATGTTTTTAATTTTGTTGAAGTCCAATTTGTCTATTTGTGTGTGTGTCTGTGAATGAAGAGCTTCTTAGAGCCTTTCTTATGTTCATGTAGATCAAGATTCCAAAAGACAGATGGATCTTACTGCATTTCCACAACTTAGCTGACCAGAGAAACCTACTTCTGTGCCTCCCTCCCCCATCATCATATTCTCCTCACAGAATAATTTGCAAGTCACAGAACAGACTCTGAAATGTTCTGCTTTAAGGGTTTTCAGTACTCCATGAAAAACCCTTCAGCAGAAGATGAGGCATCACACATTCAGAATCCTAAAACCAGAATAGATCTAGCCCAGTGCCTGACTGACTTCAGGGATGAGGGCCCAATGACCTGCTTAAAGCTTGGGAGACTGGGAAGATCAGGCCCCTGGAACAACTACCCGAATGGGGAACTCAAGACAGGAAGCATGTGTCTTATCAGTTGTGCATGGGACTGGGGCTGGGTGGGAGGACCTTGGTCAGTTTCTTCCAGAGTGAGGATTTTAGGCCCATCCTTCAGTCTTGTGAGCCTTTGGTTTGGAAAGGCAAGGGCCCTTCTCCTCTCCTGTGGGATGCCAGGACTTGGGCTGCCTGCCAGCTGGCCAAGAGCTTCCTTGATTCCCTGCTCCACTGTCTGCTCTGGACTCTCCCCAAATCCCTTTCTCTGGATGACTCAGGGGCAGATGAGTGAACTGAGTGAAACAGCCAGAATCCAGGCCTTGGTGGAGCATCTGGACTGGCCCAGTCTGTCAGCGGGGCTGATGGGCTAAGCTCTGGAAGGTTTCTTATGGACTCAGAGGAGATTCTAGAAACAGACTCAGGAGGGCTTTCATAAGGCTGCCGTGGGCTCTGCTGGACACAAAAACATCCCAAGCTGGAACCAGCTGCTGAGATAGCAGCTGTATTCCATCTCCAGGATTTGGTTTACCCAGATGACAACAAGGTCCAATGCCTGACAATTTTACAACTTTTTCTTTGAGAGTCTGCACACACATCTCAGGCAATCTCTTAGTCACATGGGAGACCAGAGGGGCAACAAAATTCTTTCTCATTCACTCCTTCCTAATACATTATGACTGGAGAATCTAAATGGTTAGAATCCAGATTCTTTGTTTTTATAGCTGCATATAGAGTAGGTTACATTTTCCCCTCTATATACAGCTTTATCTTGTAAGGAGTCATTAGATGGGCAGTCCCTAAAAACATGGTGTCATGAAAAGAGCAATGGTTTTACAGTCTCATAAATGTGGGTTTGAATCTAGAGTGCTCCAGGTACTGGATGATTGACCTTGGACCACTTCTTTCACGTCTCTGAACCTGACATTGTTCTTACACTTAAAATGGAAATAACAATACATGTGAAAGATCTGGAACATATCGGTGGTTCCATAAATGCTAGTTTCCTTCCCAAATTGCATTGTACAGAAAAATCATCGCAGGTGATGGAATTTCTCAATTGGAAAGGATCTTGGAGATGATCCAGTTGGATTCTTTAATTTTTCAGAGGGGGAAGTTAGAGCACAGAGAGAGTAAGTGACTTGCCGAAGGACACGCTGCAAAGTGAGATTGCTACGTTCTACTCAATCCAAGTCTCCTTGGGAAGCTGAAGGCCCTGACTGGCTCCTCTCCCCTAGACACAAACACTGCTCTTCTTAGGCTATTTACATGCTTTATTTTGAGGCTTGAGTTTTGACCACTGGAAGCACTATTGGCCATGAGAATAGAAGACCGGAGGTTTACACAGTTACTCCAGGGAGCTGGCAACTGCAACAGCTCCTGATTTATTTCCACGGCTTCCTTGGGAAGAAAGGAGAAAAAGGATTTCAAAGGCTCAAAAAAGGTCAATTGTTTGCCCAAGGACACCCAGCAAGCTTGTAACAGAACCATGCCAGGGCCCCAGGTGCCACCCTCTGTCCCAGAGCCATTCCTACCAGCTTCAGCTGCCTCCTTCACACACTCAGAGATTCCTCCCTCCAGCAGGGAAGGAGTTAATGCCAACCTCTGTTGGCCTCTGCAGGTGCTGCTCTTGAGAAAGAGCCCCTTAGCAGAGTCTACAGATAATGGGAGCAGGAGAGATAACGAGCTTTCTGTCTTAATTGCAGATGGGAAAAAGGGTTGGCTTGTTGGAGGGCTTGGACAATTAACACAGCTGGGGTACAGGGCCTGATGAGCCCTGGATGGGGCCTTGCCCCTGCTGTCTCCTCTCCGACAAGCACAGCGATCAGGGCTATTATACCAACACGGGTGAGCCTGACGCAGCGTGAGCCCAGCCGAAGCACACAAAGAAATCAGCCAGGCAGGGAGGAGGTTAAGAAATCACCAAATGGGCCAAGCCCCAGAGGGTGCAGAGCCGCCATAGTTGGCCCCACTCAGACACCTGGACAGTCAGAAGATGGGCTGAGCCACCAATGCCAGGCCTTGGGTCCAGCCCTCAGAGCTATGGCAGCGGATGCTGAGGGGTCCTCTATACACAGTGGCCTCCTGTAGCCTCTCCAAAGGCTAGGGGAACAGGGAGCCGCAAGGATGACAGTTGAGATCAGAGAGCGGGGTGTGACTGGGTCTCAGAAGGAGAGCGATCTGCTTGCGCTCCTGTCTAGCTTATTGAAGGGTGTCAAGGAGCTGGCCCCTAGCCAGCAGCTTTGCAATCAGCAGGCAGGGGCTGTTGACCAGGCTGGGACTGGACCTCAGCACTTTTCCTTCACTAAGGTCCCCAGTGCTCTCCCATTCTCCCACTCCCGAGCCTCACATGAGCCCACCTCTCTGAGATACCCGACACTGCGGAATCATGCTCCTTTGTTGGATTTCCCCGCCCCTGGCCTCTGGGCCTGTACTGGGCCTTTCCTTCCCATCCATTCCTCACCATTCCCCAGCTCTTCTCTGTGTGGGGGAGCTGGCTGGCTGATTCCTGTAGGCTGACTATCCCAGGGCCCTGAGTCAGCTGGCTTCTGGCTGACCTCTGCCCACAGGAGGCACTGGAGGAAGGGAGAAGCCAGGGGATTCCTCTCTCTTCCCCTCTACCTCAGGGGGCGTCATAGCAATATCCATGTCCCCTTGGAGGCCCAGCCCTTCCAAGACTGGTCCTGTGCGCTTCCAGGTTCCCAGGATCTTAGTTGCCTCTGCCATGGGAGTGGCAGCTGCTTCCTCCCCTGTTTGACTCGTCAGCTCTTCTCTCCCTCCTGTAGCCAGTTCTCAGCACTAAATTTCCTCTCTTGCAAATATGAAAAGTGGTTTCTGGTAAAAATGACTGATGCAAACTCATGACTGGCCTTGCCTTGCCCTTCTCAGACTCACGTATGGTGTCCTGCATGGCTCCTCTTTTGCTGACTACTTCTGAAATATGGCAGCTCTGTTCCTGGTCTTTTTAAAAAAAACTCTTAAAACCTTATTGGGAGCTCTATTTTTTTTTCTTTTTTGAGACAGAGTCTGACTGTATCGTCCAGGCTCGAGTGTAGTGGCGCAATCTTGGCTCACTGCAACCTCCACCTCCTGAGTTCAAGTGATTCTCGTGCCTCAGTCTCCGGAGTAGCTGGGATTACAGGCGCCCACCAAGACATCCGGCTAATTTTGTATTTTCAGTAGAGACAGGGTTTCGCCATGTTGGCCAGGGTGGTCTCAAACTCCTGACCTCAGGTGATCTGCCCACCTCGGCCTCCCAAAGTGCTGGCATTACAGGCGTGAGCCACCGTGCCCGGCCAGAGCTCTGTTTTTAACTGATTCTATGTAATGACTCTCAAATCTGCCTCTCTCTGGCTTTAACTTCTCCACTGAGACACTTGTCCACCTGACATCCTTACTGGGCTGCTCACAGACTCCCCAGAGTCAACACGGCTAAACTCCGTTTCTTTCTTTCCCTCTCAAAATCTGATGCTCATCCTCTCAGATGGGGCTACTGAGCCAAGGCATTAAGCTCCTCCTTTCTCCCACATCCATTCCAACCTGTGAATCTTGTCTCCTAAATCTCTCTCAGGATTATCCCTGCAACCCATCTCCACTACCACTGCCTATGTTCAACCCTCACTCGAACCATAACAAAAACCCGCTCGCTGGTCTCCCCACTCCCCGCCCTGTCCATCCCAGGATGACTGCTCAGAAACACAAAACCCTTTAAGGGTTAGCATGGCAAACAACGCCTTCTGTGATCCAGTCTCTACCCCATTCCCTACCTCTGCTAACTTCTCCTGTTTTGTCTTCCTTTCCCTATGCTATGCACCGGCCCCTACGAACAACCTGCAGTGAGTAGTCTGCCCCTCCTGCTGTCTGATGCCTCTATGCCTTTGTAGCTGCTCTGTTCCCTGCTGGCGTGCCCTTTACCATTGTGTCCATCCAGAAATCCATTTATCTTTCAAAGTTTAGCTCAAGCATAATCTACCTCCTCTAAGAAGCCATTCTTCCCCCTACCCCATCCCAGGTAGGGCGATGACCCCCACTTCCTTTAAGCCTCCAGAATATCTCATATTCTTTTTTTTTAAAGACAGTCTCACTCTGTTGCCTAGGCTGGAGTGCAGTGGCGGGATCTTGGTTCACTGCAATCTCTGTTTCCTGGGTTCAAGTAATTCTCCTGCCTTGGCATCCTGAATAGCTAGGATTACAGGTGTGCACCACCATGCGCAGCTAATTTTTTTACTTTTAGCAGAGACGGGGTTTCACCATGTTGGCCAGGCTGGTCTTGAACTCCTGATTTCAAGTGATCCACTCGCCTCGGCCTCCCAAAGTGGTGGGATTACAGGCATGAGCCATCACACCTGGCTGAAAACCTCATGTTCTAAATACTTGGATAGTATTTGATCTATTTGTTTGCTAGGCTTTGAATTCTTTGAGAACCAAAAAAAATTTTTATTTGTCTTTATAGGCTGGCACAGAACAGGTGTTCAAGAAAAATTCTGGGAGCTGGAGTACTGGGACTGTTAATTTTAGCTGTCAGCTTGATTGGATTAAGGGATACCCAGATAGCTGGTAAACATTATTTCTGGGTATGTCTGTCATGGTATTTCCAGAAGAGATTGGCATTTGAGTCAGTGGACTGAGTAAGGAAGATCCGTCTTCACAAAACGTGGGCAGCCACCATCCAATTCGCTAAGGGCCCAGGGTGAACAAAAAGGCAGAACAAAAAAGTGAATTTGCTCTCTCTCCTGGAGCTGGGACACTTTTCTCCTCTTGCCCTTGGACATCAAGAACTCCAGCTTCTCTGGCTTTTGGATTCTGGGATTTGTGCCAGAGACCACCCTTCCCCGCAGTTTATCAGGCCTTTGGCCTTGGGCTAAGAACTACATCATTGGCTTGCTTGGGTCTGAGGCCTTTATACTTGGAGTGAGCCGTGCTACTGGCTTCCCTGGTCCTTCGGCCTGCAGGCAGCCTATCATGGGACTTCTCAGCCTCCAAAAATACATGAGCCAATTCCCATAGTAAATCCCCTCTCGTGTATCTATTTCTATATCCTATCAGTCTGTTTCTTTGAAGAACCCTAATACAATAACTTTTCCTTATTCCTCGCAATAAGTTGTACTTACAACTAAAAACCCTGGACATCATATATAAAGCAAACATAAGAAGACTCTGAAAGGTGGAGATAAAAAGGTAGATTGGGGCCAAGCACGGTGGCTCATGTCTTAATCCCAGGACTTTGAGAGGCCGAGGTGGGCAGATCACTTGAGACCAGGAACTCAAGACCAGCCTGGCCAACATGGTGAAACTCCGTCTCTACTAAAAATACAAAAATTACCCAGGCGTGGTGGTGCATGCCTGTAATTCTAGCTACTCGGGAGGCTGAGGCACGAGAATTGCTTGAACCCGGGAGGCAGGTTGCAGTAAGCCATGATTGTGCCACTGCACTCCAGCCTGGATGATAGAGTGAGACTCTGTCTCAAAAGAAAAAAAAAAGGTGGATGTGGTAGGGACCTTGAGACTCAAGAAACAACATGGCGATGAGGTCTGTGAGTTTGTTTGTTTGTTTTTTTCCTCATAAATTCCAGACTTGGAGCTGAAGAGGTCATTAACCCAGAAATGCCAATGGGTGCAAACAAAAGAACCCTCAACAAAAGCCTCTTTCTCCAGCCAAAGACCAGGAAACTGGCAGCTCAGAAAGACAGAAAACTCTTTATTTTTTATTTTTATTTTTGGAGACAGAGTTTTGCTGTTGTCACTCAGGTCGGCGTGCAATGGCATGGTCTCGGCTCACTGCAACCTCCACCTCCCAGGTTCAAGAGATTCTCCTGCCTCGGCCTCCTGAGTAGCTGGGATTACAGACATGTGCCACCACGCTTGGCTAATTTTTATATTATTAGTAGAGATGGGGTTTCGCCATGTTGGCCAGGCTGGTCTTGAGCTCCTGACCTCAGGTGATCCACTCGCCCTGGTCTCCGAAAATGCTAGGATTACAGGTGTGAGCCACCATGCCTGGACCAGAAAATTTTAGATGATAGTTGTTCAATGATAAAATGTGAACGATGATAGTTGTTCAAACTTTTAGATGATAGATGGTTCACTCCAGCCAAACACCATAGGAAAAACTGTGGCTCCCACTTTCACCCAGGGCAGTGAAGGGCAAGTGGGGAGCCTAGAGTCCACCCTCACCAGGCTGTGATGAGGTGCCCAACAACCCCACCAGGGTGGTGTCAGAGAAGACTGAGTAGCAAGCCCAAACTTGCATCCTCTCCTTCTGGTAATGAGGCCATTCATTGTCAGTGGAGCCCATATGCAGAGCCTGGACTTCCACCCTCACCTAACAGTAATAAGGCACCCTTCCCCCTTCCTACAGTGTGGTGTAAAGGAGGCCTAGTGGAGAGACAGAACTTTCACTACTGCCCAGAGATAAGCCACCCTCAGCTCAGTTCCCCTGGAGACCAAGTAGGGGGCTGAAACTTCTACCCCTAGCCCAGGGATAATGAAGAACAAAGAATAGAAGTTATAAAGAAGAACCAAATGGAAAATTTTAAACTGAAAAATATAATAACTGAAGTGTTGAGCTCAGTGGATGGGATCAACAGTAGAATTAAGGAGAACAATCAGTGAACTGGAAGATAGAACAATAGAAATTAACCAATATGAACAACAGAAAGAAAATAGACCAAAACAAAAAGCAGAGCAGATTCTTAGGGACCTGTGGGATTATAACAAAAGATCTAACTTTAATGTTATTGAAGTCCTGGTAGGAGAAAAGAAAGAAGATGGTGCTAAAAAAGTACTCCAAGAAAAAATAGTTGAAAACTTTCCAAAGTTGGCAAGAGACATAAACCCACAGATTCAAGAATCTGAGCAAATGCCAAACAAGATAGACCTAAGGAAAGCACAAATTAAGCATCTGCAAGTTAAACACAAAGAAACAATCTTGAAAGCAGGCAGAGAAACCGGAAACCTTCAATCTACAGGTAGAAAGGATTCGAATGACAGTAGATTTCTCATTGGAAACCACGGAGGACAGAAGGAAGTGGCACAATATTTTTCAAGTGCTGGGGGGAAAAAACTGTCAACTCAGAATCCTATACCCGGTAAAAATATTCTTCAGGAATGAAGGAAAAATCAAGAACATTCTCAGATGAAGGGAAACTAAGAGACTTTGTTGCCAGAAGGACTATTCAAAAAGAATGACTAAAGGAAGTTCTCCAAGCATAAAGGAACAGAATAGAGAATCCAGAAACAGATCACACAAATATGTCCAACGGATTTTTGACAAAGGTGCAAAAGTAATTTAATGAAGGAAAAACAGCTTTTTCAACAAATGGTGGTGGTGTCATTGGACATCCATAACAAAAAAAAAAAAAAAAACTAAGTCTCAGACCTCATGCCAAAGTTAACCCAAATGAATTGTGTGTTTAAATGCTAAACATAAAACTATAAAACTTTGAGGAAAAAAATAGTTCAAAAATCTTTGGGATCTAGGACTAGGCAAAGAGTTCTTAGACTTGATAACAAAAGCATAATCCATAAAAGGAAAAATTGATAAATTAGACTTCCTCAAAATTAAAATGTTTCATTCTGTAAAAGACCCTGTGACAATGTTGAAAAGACATACAGAATAGGAGAAAATATTTGTCAACCACATATCGAGCAAAGAACCAGCACTTATAATACAGAAAGAGCAATCAAAACTCAACAGTCAGGCCAGGCACAGTGGTTCACACCTGTAATCCCAGCACTTGGGAGGCTGAGGTGGGAGGATTGCTTGAGGCCAGGAGGTTGGGGCTATGAGCTGTGATGGCACCAGTGCACTCCAGCCTAGAGGACAGAGCAAAACTCTGTCTCAAAACAAACCAAAACAAAACTCGTCAAAAACCAAACAATTCAATTAGGAAATAGGCAAAAGACGTGAAGAGATACAGCACCAAAGAGATGCCTAAATAAGCACATGAAAAGAAATTCAAAATAATTAGCCATTAGAGAGATGCAAATTAAAACCACGAGGAGATATTACTACATACATATTAGAAGGGCTACGATTTTAAAGCAATGACAACACCAAATGTTGGCGAGATGCAGAGAAACTGGATGATTCATACATTGCTGGTAGAAATGTAAAATGATATACCCACTTTGGAAAGTGACTTGGAGTTTCTTAAAAAATTTAACTTGCAACTAATACATGACCCAACAACTGTATATCTCAGAGAAATGAAGACTTAAGTTTACACCAAAACCTCTACATGAATGAATATATTAGCTTTATTATTTTTTTTTGAGAGAGAGGGTCTTGCTGTGTTGCCCAGGCTGGTCTTGAACTCCTGGGCTCAAGGGATCCTCCTCCCTCAGCCTCCTGATTAGTTGAGATTACAGCCACATGCTACCATCCCCAGCTTATCAGCTTATTTTTAATAGCCCCAAACTGGAGACAATCCCTGTCTTTCAATAATGAACGATTAAACAAACTATGGTACATCTATATCATAGAATATTACTCAGCAACAGAAATGACTGAACTATTGATACACACACCTGGATGAATCTCCACAGAATTATGCTGAGTGAAAAATAACTGTTCACAAAAGGAATATGCTCTATGATTCCATTCATGTAACATTCTTGAAATGGCACAAGTATAGAAATGGCAAACATATTAGTAGTTGCCAGGAGTCAAAGAAAAGGTGGAGGCAGGAGAGAAGTGGGTGTGGCTGTAAAAGGGCAACACGAGGGATCCCTGTGGTGACACGACTGTTCTGTATCTTTACGGTAGCCAGGCCAATATCCTGGTTGTGATACTGTACTACGGTTTTGCAAGATGTTAACATTGGGGGAAGCTGGGTAAAGGGTATCCAGGATCCCTTTGTGGTGTTTCTTACAATTGCATGCAAATCTACAATGGTCTCAGAACTAAAAGTTTAATAAAAGTCAACATTTGTGGAAAGTATGCACGAATGAGTAATTGAGTAAGTGAAAGAACACAGGAAATTGGAGAAGAAATACCCCATGCCCGGTGATCAAGGACCAAGACGCAAATAGATGCTCTAGCCTACAGTCTCTCTCTCTTCATAATTTGTCCCTTCCCTCCTTCCTTCATAATAAACTCAAGAAACACTTTATCAAAGAAACTGTCCTTAATTGGCCTCAGATTTTGTTATGTCACCACTCCATGCTCCTCCAGGACTCATGTTAATTTTTGACATTAGATATTTGTCCTTGTTTGGGTTTGGATTTTCCTTCCAATCTAAGGGGCCCCTGAACATTTCCTCCATCAGACTGGGGGCAGCCTAAGGGCAAACACCTTCATCATCCCATTGGACACCCCTCCCTAAAGTAGATATGCAGTTCTGAATACTGCAACAGAATTCAATACAAGATCTGCCAACTCCAGTGAATTTAGGTGTTCCCAAAGACAGATGTCAATAAATACTGGCTGAGTTGAACTGAACATGCTATAAATTCCCTAATGCACAGGACTAGATCCTACAGCTCAGCAGTTCATAGGCCAATAGACTAAGAGACAAAGGATCAAGGAGAAAGAAGGGCAAGAAGGGTAGAAAGATAGTAAGGACCAGGTTGAGATGGGCTTGGGGGGGTCCACCAGGAGCCCTGAAGAAGACACATCTGTCTCTCTTTAGGTCTCTGTCTCTGGTCCTCTCCCCAACAGCTTCCCAAACTCATTCCCATGAAAAGGGAAGCACTGAGAGTCCCAGGGGTTAGAAACACATCAGAACAACAACAACAAAAAATGTCAATTCGCTTTCAGCCATTCCACTCTGCATCAGGACTTCAAAGGAGAAAGCACTATTGAGGTGGAAGATGGGCCCTTTGTGTCAGCTGCTGGAAAGTCTTCGGCTTTTCCAGGCAAGGATTAGGAAATGGCCTGGGCACTTTGCAGCTTTCCTCTCCCCATGCTAGAGAGTGTGGGGCCTCTGGCACTGTCTGTCTTCCATGCGTCCCTAGCCAAGCGCCATGAGCACCCTGGTCTGAGCAGAGGCGGAGCAATGCGTGAGCTGGCAACAAGCCCCGCAGCTCTGCTTCCTTCCACCTGAGACACTGAATCTGTCTGTGCAGAGGATAAACAGAGGCAGGGAGGGTCAGGGCTCCCAATGCTGGTGACGGTGGTGGTAGCAGGCGCAATGGTGGCTCCAGCTAGTTTCTGGCAGTGGCAACAGAATTGATCTGAACAGGCTTCTTGTGCCATGACTTGAGCTGTGGTTCTGGCTACCAGTCTTCCTTGGAAGCTGCAGGTTTCCCAAGCCTCGTTCTGCAACCTTCCCTGTTGCTCAGTTAGTTACCGGGATCTCCAATGAGCTCTTTTTCTGTGATGTTAAGCAGGGTTGAGTTCCTTTACTTGCTTACAGGAAACCTGAGGTCCGGGGTGGGACTGGCCACCACAGGCTCTGGGCTGCCCACCCTGACTCAGAGTGCTGGGTTCATCCTGCTCCTCTGCCTGGTGCTTTCCCACAGCTAACGACCACTCAACCCAAACCCATCATCCTGTAAAGTCCAATTCTTATGCCACTTGCTCCATGGAGCAACCTTGGATCTCTCCAGAGAATGAATGTCTCTCTTGTCAACACTCCCCAGCATTTTACCTAACTCTTTCTGTGGGGATTTAACACTTCTTACTTTAGATTATAGAAAGCTGTGCATGACTTTTCTCCCTTACTATACGGTGAATAGCCTGAGGCTGAGGTCACCTCTTATTTTTTCCCTATACCCAGCCCAGTCCTCCACACTCAAGAGTGCTCAATAAATGCTTATAAATAGAACTCTACAGTTTGTTTAGACTCGTTCTTTTTTTTTTTTCTTAGAGACAGGGCTGCACTCTGATGTCCAGGCTAGAGTGCAGTGCCACCACTATCATAGTTCACTGTAGCCTCAAACTCATGGGCTCAAGCAATCCTCCCGCCTCAACCTCCCAAGTAGCTGGGACTACAGGCACGTGCCACCGTGCCTGGCTAATTTTTAAAATTTTTTTAGAGACGGGGCCTTGCTATGTTGCCCAGGTTGGGACTAGGCATTCTTAACTTGGGGTCCAGGCACCCCCTGAGCTGAATGTAATGTGCATTTTTTGGACACAATGCCCACAGCTTTGATCAGATTCCCAAAGAGGGTCCATGACTCAAAACCAATTAGTAATAGATAATATTTGTTGAGTGTTTACTAGGTACCTGGCACCATTCTATATATTTTTCATGTATTAGCTCTTTTACTCATCACAAGAACCCTGGGAGATAGGTACAGCAGGCAGGCCTGGAGCAGAAGACAATTCGGGCCCCCCTCTATCATGATGGACGGTCCTGACTGCAAAACAGGAGGCAGGGAGGGGGTGTGTGACAGACATGTAGGGGAGGGGACAAAGCTCTCTGTCAGGAAGAACCCATGCAGAGGCAGGGCAGGGCAGGAGCCCCATGAGGGTTTACCTGGGGTCACATGGCTCCTCTTCAAAAAGACTTATTTTTATTCCCCTCCCTTCCTTCCTTCCTTTCTTCTTTCCCCTTGAAAAAGTGTGAATATGACACAGGTGTGCGCGCACACACACATACACACACACATACACACACACGTATACACACATACACACACACATACACACACACACACACGTATACACACATACACACACATACACACACACATACACACACGCGCACACACATACACACACACATACACACACACACATATCAGGAGATAAAACGTTATCTGGACTTAGCAGCCACATTCTGTGAAATCAGCACTCCAGGGTCAGCCCCCTGTGGCCTGCCTCGACTTGATGTCCTGCCGTCTGTACATCCTTTGAATTAGTCAGGGTGTCTGGCCTAGATGGTAAATTCCTTAGGGACAGGCACTGTGCCTGTGCATAATTCAATCTGAGCTTGATCAACACAAATGAACATTGTCAGGGTTTTAAACAAAGTTTGATTATTTACTTTTGAAGGAGGGCTCTTCCATGCAACCTTCCCAGTGATGACACCAGTTTCTTTCTTTTTTTTTTTTTTTAAATGCAGAAACAATTAACAGTTTGTTGATAATTTGATTAATCTTTTTTTTAAATTATACTTTAAGTTCTAGGGTACATGTGCATAACGTGCAGGTTTGTTACATATGTATACTTGTGCCATGTTGGTGTGCTGCACCCAACACCAGTTTCAGATGGAGCTGACCTTGGGCTGCTGGGCTCAGGCTTCTAGAAGGTGAGATGGGCAGGGGCAAGATGGAGTAGGAAGGAGCAGGGTTGGACAGCATGGGAGGAGATGGCTACAGAGACAGAAAGAGAAGCGATCCCCAAGAACAGCACAGCTGGAAACCAACCCCTACCCCAGGGCATCTACTTGAGCAATGAAGATTAATCTATGTTGTCAACCACTGCATGGTTCAGAGCGGGCCACTTAGCTGCCTCCTTTGAGTCTTGTGATGACTTGCTGGTAAGGTGTAAGACAGTCATTCCTATCCCCATTTCACTGATGGTGATAAAGGCTAAAAGAAATTAGAATCTGTGGGCATGGTGGCTCACGCCTGTAATCCCAGCACTTTGGGAGGCCAAGGCGGGTGGATCACAAGGTCAGGTGTTTGAGACCAGCCTGGCCAATATGGTGAAACCCTGTCTCTACTAAAAATACAAAAAGTAGCCAGGCATGGTGGCACGTGCCTGTAGTCCCAGCTACTCGGGAGGCTGAGGCAGAAGAATTGCTTGAACCCAGGAGGCGGATGTTGCAGTGAGTCAAGATGACGCCACTGCACTCCAGTCTGGGTGACAAAGCAAGACTCTGTCTCAAAAAAAAAAAAAAAAAAAAAAGAAAGAGAAAAAGAAAGAAAATAAATTAGAATCCAAGTCTCCTGACTCCAGATCTTGAACTTGGCCTACCACACAACGCTGCTCTCAGGGAACTATGGAAGCCAGCTTAGGACCCAGGGTTCTGTAGCCTGGAGATGCTGTGGCCCCCGCAGAAGCCCACCACACTTATCGCATGCCTCAACCTGGAGGACCAAAAACCCCTGCTCCTTAGTTTCCTCACTATCCCATGATGAATCTCATAATTTCCCCCTTAATCTGTGACCACATCCTCATCTCTGAGGAACCTGAATAAAACACTGTCTCGTATAGGCCTTTTGTCTGGAAGGTGCTCAGTGACTGTTAGCAGAATGGGGGATCAGATGAATGAATGACTGAGTGAGTGAACTTTAACAATTCCTTATGGGTGCATTAGGCACATTAGCTATTCCCCTTTCCGCTATTAATAGATGGTTATACCACAGTATCATTAACATATGTGGTACTGTTACCCACTCAAATTGTCTGTGCCCTTCCCCTGTGATAAACAATTTTGCCAAGAACATTCTTGCAGCTAGATCTTTGTACACATTGATGATCATTTACTTCAGCTAAATTCCTATGTAATCCCACTTTAATAATGGGATAAACAGAACCAAATTAGGAAGGGAAATTTGCTGCAAAAGAAAAAAAGGTCATAATAAGCAATTCTAGGCAAAACAGAACGCCTAGCCAGGCTTCCAGTTCTTGACTGTGGATAATTAAGGGGCCCTTGCAGTTCTGCTGGGCACCCATAGCCAGAGACCTAGGGACAGTCCCGGAGTGCTCACTCTATGGTCCCCTTTGTCTGTGATCTCGTCATGGTCGGGGACTGGTTTCCCAGCTGTGTGACAAACTCCCTGACAGCAGGGACTGCATTTCCCGGTGCCTGGAGCCTGCCAGTACCTGGAACAAATGTGGAAGGTGCTCACTATGTATCTTCTACCCTGGCCTGCAGGCACATTAAGCCACGACTGTGTAGGAAAGGGAGCTGTCATTTATTTATTGGGCACCAATTATGTGTCAGGTGCTGTACTAGGAACCCTGCATACATGATCACATCCATTATCTCACTTCATTCTCACAGCAACTCCCAACACTACCTTCCCTTTCTGATGAAAATGAGGCTCAGAGAGGTCAGTCTAACTTCTCCTTCATCACACCATGATGGCAATTGTGCTTAGTCCCAATGGCTAGTCCAGAGACCTAGGAGCCAGGGCCTGCAAGTCCACACAGCTCACTGTGGATGCTGACCACTCTGCTCTTTCAAAATCAATGACCACCAGACCTGGTGGGGCTGATATAGCCCTTGGCAGGGACAGAAGCAGTCACAGGACACCTCGACCCTGGCAGGGGTGGATGCGGACACAGAGGAAATGGGTGCTGAGATTCAATGAAGCTCAGGAAACGAGATGGCTTTGTTGCCTTAGCAATGAGCAACCAGAGTCAGCGGCAGAGCAGAGGCAGCTGCAGGGCTAATGGTAGAAAATAGACCATGCTGTCAGGTCTGAGGTTCCAGAGATGGAGAATGTGCAGAGGTACATTCTAGACCTGGGCTTCTGAGAACAGGCCTCCGCCACTGAGAGAACAGATCCCAAGTGAGGGAGACTCAATGTGCCTGGTTCCTCTTCTGAGCAGAAAAGGGAGAGTGCCTGCTGGGGTTCCCCCATACCCTAGCCCTGGCCCTGGTCACAGCCCTCAGCCAGCTCAGGAAGACCCTCCAGTATAGGCCAGGCTGTAACAGGGAGAAAAAGCTTTTTTTTCTCACTGGTGGGAGACCAGGCAAGCATCTCCTTGGCCTCTCTGGTGGTTTCACCACACCCAGCCCTGAGGACCTATTATCCTCTATTCTCGCATAAGGACAGGTACTCCCAGAGCAGGCCTGCTGGCTGGCTGGCCAACCCTTTCCCATCAGCAGACCTGTACTTCTCATTGACTGGGCCTGCAGGGCGAGAGGCAATGGTGGGGAGTGGTGACCAGATGCCCCTGGAACTAGAGAGGGACAGAATTCAGGGCTGTCTTGCCAAGCATTCTCCTGATGGCCGGAAGGAGGGGCCTGACCCTGGCAGTTGCTTGATCTTTGGGTCTGCTGAGTCTGCCCTAGAAGGGAAGGAAGAGCAGCCCTGGGCACAGCCTGCATGTGGGCCATGGCTCCAACCAGGTGGGGAGAGAGCCTGTTTCCTTCCACCTGCTCCGATTTTTTTGTTTGGTGTTTTTCAGGTCAGCCTAATCAGGGCACACAAGAGGCCAGAGAAGCGCTCACCCTGGATGGCTGTGGTGCTTCTTCTTAATCACAATAAATAAAATGAAAATGGTGTTTTACAGCTAAAATATTTCCACTTCCATTATCTCATTTGATCCTCACAATAACCCCAGGAGCTGGACAGGGCAGGAGGTGTCTTTCTCATTATTTCACAGGTAAAACAGCAACTGAGAAGTAAATTGACTTGTCAATGATCACACACTAGTCAGAAGCCCAAGAGCTGGGTGTCTGCTTCCAGAGCCTTTGTCTTCCCCCTTCTCTGTGGCCTTAGGAAAAGGTGTCCAGTTGAGCAAAGGGAGAGAACTGGACCAGCAGAGACTGCAAGGGGCTTCCTCATGCAGGGGTTACTAACTGTTTCATCCTGAACCCCTACAGTCCCATGATCACAGGGTCCCTCTCTGTGTGTAGCCCCAGCAAAGTGATGCAGAGAGATGGGCACTCCCAGAATCACTGTACCTTCCCTAGATCATTTTTAAAAGGCAGACATACCCTTGACAATCTGGAGCATCTTATATGATTTCAGCTGGGAAGGATGGCAGAAAGATGGCTTTGAGAACCTCTAAGATGAAGAGATGAAGGATGCAAGGATCAGCCTCCGGGTCCATGACACACTTCCAGTGTCCCTGGTGCTGGGTAAACCAGTGTGCTTTGACTAACCTGGAGTCATTTGTTTCAAGAGCTGAAGATGATGCTAATTTTGGACATCAAAATCCTTCACAAATCAAAGCGAGCTCTGGGTTGGCCCTGGCATCAGGGGAGTTCATGCCATAGCCGTGAACTGCTGTAGCTGCTGGTCGCCCTCATGTACCAGGAGGTGGCCAGGCTGACTTGCACTGGAGTGAAGCTGCCACAGGAGCCAGCCCAAGATCAGCCTAGACCTTCATGGGCCTGAGCACCTCTGGAGGGGCTGGCTTTTCACACCTGGATGAGACTTTGGTCAGCTCTGTGCTGTCCTCAGGGCTGCTGGTGGTTCTGAACAGAAGTCCTAGGGGCTGGGGGAGTGGCCTGGGTTTGCCCAGAGCAAGGAGGAAACACGCTTCTCCCTGGGTGTCCTGCTAACAGGAAGCAGCTGAGAGGAGTGGGGAACTGAAGTGGCCCCAACTTGCAAAGAGCTCCAGGCTCCTGGACCACCCAGTCTGACCTTCCCAGTCTGACCTTCCTCCCTAGGACCTGCCATTCAAGCCCACTGACCAAACTTCTGTGCACGCAGGAGGCACATCTGAACTTTTAGACCAAACAGACACCCTGGGAAAGAAAAGGGAGTCGGTGAGCAGCCTGAGGACCCAGAGACCCTTGCAATGGAGCCCTCTTTCCTGAGCACATATTGTGGGACAGGACACATTGTTTATATTATATTGTTATATTATATTATATTATATTTATTATATTATTGAATCCTTACAACAACTTCATGAGGTAGGAGTGCTTAACATTTCCATTTTACAGACGAGAAAACCGAGGTCCAAGGAGGTAAAACAACATGCCTAATTGCCACAGACTGTATCAAACTCACATCTGCCTGGGGGCACTATGCGGCCAGCATGTTTGGGGTCATGTGTGTACACGCAGCCACCCCTCACACAAACTGCACTGGACCCAGTTGTGGCCAGACATACCACCGCCCAAAACTCAGAGGGAACAGATACAGATACAGCACCCAACAAGAATTTAGGACGCAGCCCCGGGAAGTGGTGATGGTGGTGGCGGTGGAGTGCTGACGCTCCGTTAACAAGTAGGCTTTGGGTGTTACAGGAAACAGACAAGCCAGGGTTCCAGGATTCTGGGATTGGCAGCCCAGATCTACCCACTGGAAACTGTCAGCTAGGGACAAGAAGAGCTGCCCACAAGCAAGGGGCTTGTTCTGATGCCAGCCCAGAACCAAGCTGGAGGAGCAGTGGGAAGTGCTCCGCAGCTGCCCCCCATTTCCTTTTCCCCCTAGCCCACAGCCTCCTTTTACTGTCAGCCCAGGATGCCTGCACTCCAGTTACTCCTTAAGTACACAGCCCAGGCAGCCTCTGCCTATGTGGCTCCCAGGCATTCAGAGGCAGTTTACGTACTCAGTTTGCATGGCAGGGTCTTGGCGAAGGGGAGATGATGGCACACAACTGGACACACAGCTGGTTAAAGCACCCATGAGGCTCTGTCTCCTAGGGTCGATCTTCATTTGGGTCAGTTACCCTTGCTCGGTGCCACATAGAGAAAGGACATTCTCGATATGCAGCCAGGGGCCTCACAAATATAGACATGCAAGGCTTTGGGGTTTTGGGTACTGACACAACTGGGAAGGCAGGTACCTACGGCTTGGGAGAAAGCCATAGTCTCTCATGGGTAGACCTGTCTGTGCTGTTGGAGAGACAATCTCCACCTTCCTCCACAAAGCAGTGGCAGGTAGACCCTGGCCACGCTGGATTGGAACAGAGATCCCAGGACACTGTGAGTTCCATCTCCCTGTGCCTCTGACAGCCTTGGGCACATCAACATTGTCTATACACACAGTAGAGTCTCATTACTGATTCAGTTAGACCTTATGGATCCCTGAGATGCCTCCCTGAGCAATGGTATCAGTAGAACCAAGAAGGGTGGCTGAGCTCTGGCTCCCTTCGCCTCAGTCCTGCAGCTGGGTGTTGTGCAGACTCCATCCCGATGCAGCTCTCCCGCCTCTTGAGCACTTCACCTGGCGGCCCAGCTCCTCCTGCACGAGCTCTGACCCAGGTAACCTGGCAGGACAAGGCTCCTCTGGCCCAGCCAATGCCCTCGTGCCTGTGGACAGCCCCATCAGAAAAAACAACAGAGGTAACCCCCTGAACCAACAGAAGCCTGTTCCCTATGTACAGGGTGGGGATGTTTGTCCGCTCCCCCCTGCAGCTGATGGCTTTCCCATCTTGTCAGGCAGGAAGGGACAGGGTGTGGGGAGGGTGTGATACTGATTTCCAACCGCCACCCAGTTCAAGATCCTAATCAGAGTCCTGTGAAGAGCAGCTGGTCATTTCTTTTGTCTTCCGGTGACTGGGGATGGGGGTGGGAGGGGACAAACTATTCCAAAACACTGCCTGAGGAAGTCAGCGCCCTGTGGTTTGGGGATTATAAATGAGGAGAGAATCACTGATAGTTAAGCAAATTATGGTACATACATATGACAGAATATTTAAAATGATGTGTACAGAGATTTGATCAATATAGAAAAACGTCTGAGATAATATTAAGCAAAAAAGCAAAAATACAAAATGGTAGGCAGAGTATGATCTCAACAGTGTAGACAAACTTGCCTTAAAAAAAAAAAAACCTAGAAGTAAATGTTAACAGTGTTTGCTTCTGGAGTGGGGGATTGTGGCTACTTCAAGCTTTTCTATTTTTCTATGATAAGCTTTGTTAATCGGGGGGAAAAAACAGCACTAGTTAAAATTTAGGGGGAAAAGGGAGCCATGGATGGGACACCTGTGCCCTCTGTGATCCAACAGCGTCATCCCAAGGGAAGAAGGGTTTGAAGGGTTCTGTGTGTGTTGTGGGTGGGCAGGGAGAGAAAGTACTGAGTTCTGGAACAGCCCGAGAACTCCAGGGGCTGTGTTCTGGAGTATTCCCGAGGGAGCTCTTGCCTGATGGGAGAGACACAGCCCCTGCCTGGGGAACACAAGCTAAGTGCTGAGCGAGGGGAGAAAGGCCTGTAACAGCTGACGGTGTGCACCCTGAGCAATATCACTGGGTACTGGTGGAGCCCAGAGGGGAGGGCACAGGGGTGGGTAGCAGTGGTGGGCTCAGGGGGAAGCCTTCCTGGAGGCGGTGACCCTCAAGCAGGCCTCCAAAGTGAACCGGGGTGTGGCTGGAGCTGCCGGCATTTCATGGGGTCTGGAGAGTGATTATCAGAGCCAGCAAGAGAAATGCCCAGGAGAAGTGGCCTGCCTCTCCCTGAAAGAGGTGGGCAAGCGTCACCATCAGAAAGGTGTACATGTCGGTGTCTGCGTCGGGAGGAACCTGGGAGGTGGGGTAGAGTGTCGGGGAGGCCGCTGGAGCCCACAGGAAGGAGTCTGGAAGTGATGGGGAGAGCTCAGTGCTGGCGGGGAAGGAGAAGCAGCCAGGATCTGAAAGAAAGGACCAGTGCCAGCCTTGACATGCAAGAGGGTGGCTGCATTTCAAATTGGTCTTTTAAAGAAAAGTCTGAGAGGGAGGTGCTGAAGGGCATTTGGGTGTTAATTTTTGGTTCAGTTCAGTGACTAGGGGTTGGGGAAAGTCTGGCGCCTCGGGGATAAAATGCTGGTCCGAAGCCACAAGGCCCCTGGGAGGTCAAATCCACCTCATCATGTGGCCTGGGGTCCTGCCTTCAACTGTGTGGGCCTCAGTTTCCCCCAGAGAGGCAGGGGGTGGGTGACAGCCCTTCTATTATCCTCAGGTCTCAGGGGCTCTGCTAATAAAAATGATTGTAAAACGCTTTGCAAATAGCGATGCTGCCTCACAACGGAGGCAATTCTTTCCCACAGAGGGGGCTCAGTTCCTGCAGGGATCCACTTGGAACCTCTCTGCCCTCCAAAGAAGGGGCCCTTCTGTTCCCTTGTGATCTCAGTGAATACCACGTCCCTGGGATAGCCGTGGGCCGGGCCCCGTGCCCGCTGCTGGCAGCCGCCCTCACATAGCACAAGGGAAACTTTGTGTGCCTCCTAGGCCTGGAGTGTGAGCTGCCAAGAGCAGGGTCAGTTTCTCCTCTGATGGCGGAGGAAACCGAGGCACAGGAAGGGAGAGTGACAATGAGCCCAGCAGAAACTAGGCCCTCTACTTTCTTATTTAGAAAAATACATCAATAACTAGCATTTATAAGGCACCACATGGTTTATGTAGTAATGATGACAGCAGTAACTAAATATTTATTGAGCACTTAGTGTGTGCCAGTCACCTTACATATATTACCTTTTTTTTTTTTTTTTTTTTTTTTTTGAGACGGAGTCTTGCTCTGTAGCCCGGGCTGGAGTGCAGTGGCCGGATCTCAGCTCACTGCAAGCTCCGCCTCCCGGGTTTAGGCCATTCTCCTGCCTCAGCCTCCGTAGTAGCTGGGACTACAGGCGCCCGCCACCTCACCCGGCTAGTTTTTTGTATTTTTAGTAGAGACGGGGTTTCACGGTGTTAGCCAGGATGGTCTCGATCTCCTGACCTCGTGATCCGCCCGTCTCGGCCTCCCAAAGTGCTAGGATTACAGGCTTGAGCCACCGCGCCCGGCCTTACCTTTTTTTTAAACATGTGTTTATTCCTGCCAGCAATCCAGTGTGATAGGAACCATTAGTGTTCCCTGTGGTAGGCAGAATAACGGACCCCAAAGATACCCATTCCCTTTTATTCAGAAGCTGCAGATGTTACCATAAGTGGCAAAAGGATCTTCACAGATGTGATTAAGATTAAAGACCTTGGAACGGGTAGGGTATCTTGGATTATGCAAGTGAGTCCATCTAATCACACAAGTCCTTAAAAGCCGAGAACCTCTCCGAGCTGCAGAGAAGCAGCGAGATGGCAGCATGAGAAGGACTTGTTCTGCTGTTGCTGACTTTGAGGATGGAAAAAGGGGGCCGCACACCAAAGATTGAGGGTGGCCTCCAAGAGCTGGAAAAGGCAAGGAAACAGATTCTCCCCTGTAACCTCCAGGCAGGAACAAAGCCCTGCTGACACCTTGAAATTAGCCCAGTGACACCTTGTAGGACTTCTGCTGTACAGAACTGTAAGATAAATCTGTGTTAAGACACTAAGTTTGTGGTCATTTGTTACAGCAGCCTAGAAAACCAATCAATTCCTATTTGTTTATTTACCTCATTCTCTCCCTAAAATAACACATTGAAATCCATGCCCTCGTTTTGCTGATGAGAAAACTGAGGCTCAGAGAAGTGGGGTGTCAGCCACAAGGCCCCCACATGGTCACATCAGGCCCAGAACTCAAGCTCCTGGCATCCAATTCCAGATTCTGGGTTCTTCCTTCCTTCTGATGTGGAGGGATCCCGCAGGCTTTCCTTGCTGCACCTGTGGCACTTGAAGCAGACACGTGGGGTACCCCACCCAGCAGCGTCTTGGGGATTGTGGTCTCATATGCTTTTCTCTGGGCCCAGTTCCAGCATCTCTCAGAATGATACACCAGAAAAAACATCGTGGTGGGTCAGTAGCACCTATGGGACGAGTTAACACCCCCTCTGCCATCCAGGCTGGATCCCGGTGTCCAGACGCTCTTTGAGGGGCTGTGTCCTGAGGACAAATGTTTCCCGCTGCTGCGGATGCACAGGAGGAGCGTGACCGGGGCAGCGAGCCCTGAGTCGCACCACCAGCTTGCTAAGCACGTCTGCACCCTCTGATGACCCCGTCACCTCTTCATTAGTCTGTAGCTTCCCCCACACATCCTCTCCTAGGACTTGACAAAAAGCCAGGATATTTCAATCGGGAGGCTTAGGCCACCCTAAATACTCATAACCACCCACTCTGGCAAAAACTGTTTACTATGCATGTTCCTGTGCGTTACCTCACTGATTCACCCGCCGTCCTAGGCTGTTATCATCCTCACTTTTCAGAAAAGGAAACTGATGTTCAGACAGAGCCCGTGATCCAACAGCATCCAGGATCTGGACTGAGGCATCAGACTTCTGGTGACTCGCTGGTTCCCTATTGACAGACTCTGTAGGCAGGGCCTGCCTTACCCCTCCCTGCCTGCTCCCCTCCATCCACCAGGCCCAGGAGAGCACCAACCGCCTACAAGTACCCTGCAAGCTAAAACAGAAAGAGATGCCACATTCTGCTCTCATACAGTCCTAGAATGACCTGCTTAATATGACACCTTGCCGGGCGCGGTGGCTCAAGCCTGTAATCCCAGCACTTTGGGAGGCCGAGACGGGCGGATCATGAGGTCAGGAGATCGAGACCATCCTGGCTAACATGGTGAAACCCCGTCTCTACTAAAAATACAAAAAACTAGCCGGGCGAGGTGGCGGGCGCCTGTAGTCCCAGCTACTCCGGAGGCTGAGGCAGGAGAATGGCGTGAACCCGGGAGGCGGAGCTTGCAGTGAGCTGAGACCCGGCCACTGCACTCCAGCCTGGGCGACAGAGCGAGACTCCGTCTCAAAAAAAAAAAAAAAAAAAAAAAATGACACCTTAAGCTCCACTCAGAAAGAAGCTTGGAGCTTTCAGAAAGCAGTTTCAAAAGTGATCAGTCCTGCCAGGATCCTTTCAGACCATACAGCTGTGTCCAAGGCAAAGGACCACTGCCCACCCCGGCCTGGCCCACCAACCCTGTCCTGCCCAAGGCTCAGGAGGCCCAGCTGCTGAGGGCTTGCTGCGATGGAGGAGTGAGTCATGGAGCCTGGAATCTGAAGCCTTCCAGACTTTCGCCCATCCCAGCCAACTTCACATCTGCCCTCCAGATGTCTCCACTTCGGAAATGCTTTCTACCAACTAGGACTCAAGGTCGGGGGGCATACTTGACCTTAGAAAAATACCTTCAGACTGGGTTTGGTGGCTCATGCCTATGATCCCAGCACTTTGGGGGCTGAAAGGTCAGAAGATCACTTGAGCCTAGGAGTTCGAGACCAGCCTAGGCAACATAGTGAAATTTCCCAACCCCACTGTCTCTACAAAAAAAAAAAAAAAAATTAGCCCGGCATGGTGGTGTGTGCCTGTAGTCTCAGCTAGCTGGGAGGCTAAGGTGTGAGAACGGCCTAAGCCCAGGAGTCCAAGGCTGCAGTGAGCTATGATGGTGCCACTACACTCCAGCACGGGTGACAGAGCAAGACCTTGTCTCTAAAAAAACAAAAAATAAATAAATAAGAATAAATAAATAAATAGAAAAATACCTTCAGAACTTCCTTGGTCTCCTTGGTTGATTCTCAAACCTAAAACTAACTGGGTGCCTTTGTTCCAACCATTGATAGTCTCATGCTGTGACAGTGCTTACTGCCTAAGGGCCCTGAATGGTGGGTGACCTGATGGAGGAACAGAGCCCCCGCCTGCAGGGAGTTCCCAGGCTGATGGGCAAGGCACAGTTCCTAATCTCATGGAGGCCCCAGGCTGAGCAGGGAATACAGCCTTGTCCTTAACCAGATCCTACACTAATGGAACAGACAGAACCCTGCCCGCAGGAACCCTACTGCCTAATAGGGAAAAAATTCCGTATCCATGGGGAGCTTCCAATGTCCAGAAAAAAAGGAAGAAAAATCTAGAAACATGGATAATGAAAGTGAAGGAAACTAAGTTCTATTGAGTGTCTAGCATATGCCAGCTACCGTATAGGTTTAATCTTCTTTAATTCTCACAATTTCCTCATTTACAGTCAAGGAAACTAAAACACCCTGTTTAGTTACCCAGCTAGTAAGTAACAGAACCAGGATTTGAACTCAGATCTGTGTAGCTCCCACATCCTGCTTTTGCGTAACACCACATGTGATGGGGCAGATTCGCTTACCTTCTTTTCCCACATCACCTTTTAGGCTGGGAGCTAGCTCTTGTTTCCTATTGCAAATCACTATTCTCACAATACTAAAAATTACTACACTTAGGACTACTTCATTGACTGACAATATCCCACTGTCCCAGCAGCAAGAGGGACTGCTGACTGTCTCTTTAAAACAAAGAGAAGAACTCACAAAGGAGCTCCCATCCTCCACTAGCAAGGGGTCCCATCCACCACAGAGGCAAGCTGTGGTCAAGGCAGGGGCTTTTTGGGGTCTCATGGAGAAAAGGTTCAGAAACCAAAGCCCCACCCCAGGTTGGCCCCAAGCTAGTCACTGGATGAACACACTCCCCGGGACCTGTGGAAAGAGTAGCGACTGTTGCACACCACGGGAAAGCCGATGGTGGTGGTGAATGCAACGGAAACGCTGACTATGTTCCCTGAGCCCACTGTCTGCTTTGTGGCACCCAGGGCTGGCCTGGAACAGCAGGCTGGTCTTCCTGTCATTGTGCTGGAGCTCTGGGAGGTCTCGGCTCACGGCAAGGATCCACTGATCCCAAAGCCTTCTGTGGCTCCTCAGTCCCAGGGAAGGGGCTCTGCAGAGAGAGGAGATAAAAATGCTGCCACGCAGCAACAGAGACGCACATCTGTACCAACATCACTGTCTTTCCACGGGAACTTGGGCATTGAAGGACTGGGAGACAGGATTTCATTAAATATCCTGCTTCTCAGGGCCTGCTGTGGGGCAAGAGCTCTGGCAAGGAACTTAAGAGTCCATTGCCAATTCCAGCTCCTTCTCTGCTTCTCTCTGGCACCCCAAACCACCCCAGATGCAGGGTCACTGGGCTCTTGCCTGTTGGTCACCACACCAGGATGGCCAAGGCTAGACCACTAGTAGTTTGGGATCTTCAATGGGGCAAGTCGTCCTGGCCTGGCAGGAGGGATATGCTGATGGTGGAGGGGAGGCTGGGGCTGGCTAAGGGGCCCATAACCCAAAGGGGAGAAGATTCCATAAGCAGCAGCAGCCAGGCTGAGAAATTATTGACCTTTTGCTCTTGCCATCTAATAGCATTCTAGCCTGTCCCACACCCTATCACGCAAGATCCGTAATGGGTTTTAAATTCTGAAAAAATGAAAGCTACAGGAGAGAAAGCAAGAATCTTGGTTTTTGGTGAGGAGGGGAGTGGTTTATAGAAGATGGAACCTAAATGAAGAATAGGAGAGTTTTTCTGATACCACCCGGCAAGGCGGAGGCAAACACGACACACAGAGAGATACAGTTCTGCTCTTCCCAGCCTCTGAACTTCCTCCGCCGCCCTACCCTGCCCGGCTTCCCGCACAGTACAGGACAGCCCCAGCCGGAGCCTCTCACCCCGACTTTCTTCCAGTCTGAGAAGGAGGGGACACGTGCGTGTGGGGCCTGCTTCCCCAGCCCGTAAGATGCAGAGCTGCCATCTGCCTGCATAGGGGAGGAGGGCGTGGGGATCGGGTTGGGTTCTGCTGGGCAACTGCACCCTCTCGTGGTGGCAACAGGAAGATGCAAGGCCATGCAGACAAAGGCTGAACCAGATTCTTCCTCCTTCCCAGAATCCCTCTACACCGCCTTTATTAAGCACCTATTGGCGGATGGCCCGGGGTTCTGTCCAAAGAGAAGTGGATGGACACTGCACTGTTCTTAAGGGCTGCTAAATGAAACCTGCACAGGAGAAAGGGGGTTAATCCGTCCACAGCTCTGGGATAACAGGCCTTCCCTTTCCTCACACTCCAGCTTCATCGATCAGTGTTTCAATGGACAATTTTGCTGCCCTCTGCCCACATGCATGGCACCTCGACCATCCTCTGGGACCAAGCTTCTCACCTCCATCAAAACCCTGCTCCCGGCCCTAACTCTAAAGACCCTCAGCCTCCCCCAACCCACAAGAGGCTTAAAAGCAGCAACTGTTGGAAGAGCAGTGTTCCTGGTGGTTTATGTGTGAGTCTCCAGTGTCAGATCCTCCAAGGGTGTGCTTCTGGTCTCTCCAAATGGATGGGGAGTTTCTCAAGGGCAGGAAACATTTATTGAGCATCTATTTCATAGCCAGGCCCTTTATAACCACAATTCATGGAAGCCTCTCAGCAAGCCGGTAAGGACCACAAATAACCCCCAATTTACAGAGGGGGAAACTTGGGCTCCAGAAGGTCAAGAGCTATCAATGACCCCTTTCCATATGCCTGGTGCTGTGCTAAAGGTGTTATATGCATTATCTCCTTCAATCCTTGTGAACAAAGTTATCCAATGAGCTAGGTTAAAATTATTCCCATTTTACAGATGAAGGTGCTCAGGCTCAGAAAACGATACCCCGTAATATGGCCCTTTGACATGCTGAACTAAAGAAGCAGACTCAAGGTCTCTCTGACTTCCCCCACCCCAACCCCTGTCTCTCAATCATCCATCTTTCTCAAAGCACAGGATAAGGCTGTTCTCTGGAATTCTCTTTATCTCCCTAGAAACCAGACCCCACAGAGGAACACAATTGCTTTTGATTCCCTCCCTGAAGTTTTATGAACCATAGAAGATTAAAACTCGTATCACAGAGGAAGAGACTGAAAATTAAATACCACACCTGTGCCAGGTGAGGTGGCTCACACCTGTAATCCCAGCACTTTGGGAGGCTGAGGCAGGTGGATCACGAAGTCACGAGTTCAACACCAGCCTGACCAACATGGTGAGAACCCGTCTCTACTAAAAATACAAAAATTAGCCAGCGTGGTGGCGTGCACCTGTAATCCCAGCTACTCAGGAGGCTGAGGCAGGAGAATCGCTTGAACCCAGGAGGCAGATGTTGCAGTGAGCCAAGATTGTGCCACTGCATTCCAGCCTGGGTGACACAGCGAGACTCTGTCTCAAAACAAACAAAGAAAAAGCACCACACCTAGAGCCCAGACAAATGTTGTCTCAAACCAGTGTTCATTCTTTGGTTCCATTCAATGCCCGAAGAGAATGATTTACTAAACACTATCTGAGCATTGGGTTCATTCATTTCCCCGAAAAATCACTGACTACCCCTCAAAATGGCCACATGGCCTACATTTCCCCTTCCCCTATGAAGAAGGGTATATAAGCCTCTGGACCTCACTGGGTTATAGAGTGACCATTCTCCTGTGATTCCCATGAGCTTATGTGCATTAAATAAATTTGTCGGCCTTTTCTCTTATCTACATGTTGTCAGTTTATTTTCAGTGAAGGTTCAGAGGGTGGTGGGAAAGCTTTCCCTTGGCCCCTACAAAGGCATGAAAACATTGAGGGGATAAATAATATGCATGAGGTGCACAGCTAGGAAGAGGCAGCAGGATAAAAATCAGTTCTGTTTCACCCTTCTTCTTCTTTTTTTTTTTTTTTTTTTGAGACAGAGTCTTGCTGTGTCACCCAGGCTGGAGTGCAGTGGCATAATCTCCACCTACTGCAAGATCTGCCTCCCGGGTTCATGCCATTCTCCTGCCTCAGCCTCCCGAGCAGCTGGGACTACAGGCGCCCGCAGCCACGCTTGGCTCATTTATTTATTTATTTAGAGATAGGGTTTCACCGTATTAGCCAGGATGGTCTCGATCTCCTGACCTTGTGATCCACCCGCCTTGGCCTCCCAAAGTGCCTGGGATTACAGGCATGAGTCACTGCGCCCGGCCTTGTTTCACCCTTATTCGTACTATTGTTTTTTTTTTTTTTGAGACGGAGTCTCGCTCTGTTGCCCAGGCTGGAGTGCAGTGGTGCAATCTTGGCTCACTGCATCTCTGCCTCCCAGGTTCACGCCATTCTCCTGCCTCAGCCTCCTGAGTAGCTGGGACTACAGGCGCCCGCCATGGCGCCCGGCTAATTTTTTTTTTTTTTTTTTTTTGTATTTTTAGTAGAGACGGGGTTTCACCGTGGTCTCGATCTCCTGACCTCGTGATCCGCCCGCCTCGGCCTCTCAAAGTGCTGGGATTACAGGCGCGAGCCACAGTGCCCGGCTGTTTGGCCCTTATTATCCCTGGTTTCTGTTTTTGTTTTTTGGAGGCCAGGCCTCCTCCTTCCTGCCCCTCCAAGCCCCATGCGCAGGGCTCCATGCACAGCTCAGTCACCGCCCAGTACACAGACGGCTTCCTTTCTGCAGCCCCTGAGGAGTCCTTTCGTCCTTCTACAGCCAACTCCAGAAACTACACAGAGTGCTTTCTTCCTGTCTCTCTTCATCCCTTCCACTCCTATTGGAACAAAACCACGTTTGACATTTCTCAGCATTATTACATTAAACGGGCTGGATCCCAGCCAGTTATTTCTGAGCTTTTATTACTTATTCTATCTAGCCTAAGTGGTGTGGGCAAGCCGGTCCTCAGTTAACCCACCTGAAAACTGGGAAGATCAGGAACTGTCTCCTAGAATTTGATTACCAGCGAGGAAGGTGCTAATTTGGAAGTGGTAGTTAAGTGTTTTGGGGGATGCTGGGTGGTTTCTGACTTTAATTCTCTCTAAGACTAACCCAGGGGAACCTCTGGGGCCACAGTGCAGCTTGGTAAGTGATCTCCCCATGGGGAGTATATGTCCTGGAATCAAGCCCTAAGGCGGGCCCCTAATTTGTTGCATGTGTGACTGGGCACACAAGCCTCAGGACACAACTGAAGGCTGTCCTGTGGGCTGTGCTGAAGGACATTGGACAAGCACATCCCCCAACCCTTTGCCTTTCTTCCAAAATATCTTCCATTGTTTCACAGAAGGAGGAGCACCGAAGTTGAAATTCACCCAGGCCCCTCGGAGGGCATTGGGATCCTGCCTCAGGTACCAATCACAATCCAATCTGGCTGAATGATGGGGGCTGAAATGTGGCATTTCACCATCACGGTTGGTGCCGTGGGAATGCATAGAAATCTTCAACTTGACACCCAAGCGGACTTCCCTGGCGCTTCCTAACAGAAACAGCAGCTCATTTTCATCTCAGTCCCCTCCAGGCCTCCAGGGGGGCACTGTGGTCTGGCAGGATCATGGAGTCAGAGTTCCCGGGACCCTGGCTGACTCATCTTCCTCCTCTGCACCAGAGACGGAGTCTACTGGTCTGAGTTTTTGCCTGAGCTATTTGCCTGTAGAATTAAGCCCCTGTTTTTACAGGGGGGAACACTAATGATTTTCTAGGGCTCTCCAGTGAGAGGGCGCTTGAGACCGGTTTTCCACACAGGCATTTGGAGGATGGTGCTCCTTATTGGCGAAGAGAGGGGCATTTCTCCAGAGAGGTCCCAAGGACTGGTGGCAAGCCTTGGAGGGGACAGGGCTGGTCCTTAGACCTCTGCTGCTGGCCCAGGTTGGACTACGGATGGGGCTAGGACAGCAGAGGGGAAGAGTCCAAGTATTTTTCACCCCTTGCCTGGAAGGCCCCCCAGTTCCCTCCCCTCCATACTCAGTCTTTGCCTGACTTAATTCCTGCAAGTCCAGGAGGAGGAATTCACCTCCTAAGAGGCCCTTCCTGCTCCTCCAGGGGTTACAGTCCCTCCACTATCCCCCCACTGTCCTGAGCTCTTACAACTGGGGTGTAATCACTGGTTTGCTGACCAGACTTTTTTTTTTTTTTCTTTTTTGAGACCGGGTCTTCCTCTGTCGCCCAGGCTGGAGTGCAGTGGTGCGATCTCAGCTCATTGCAACCTCTGCCTCCCGGGTTCAAGCAAGTCTCCTGCCTCAGCCTCCCGAGTAGCTGGGACTACAGGCACCCACTACCACGCCTGACTAATTATTTTATTTTATTTTTTTGTAGAGATAGGGACTCTCTATGTTGCCCAGGGTGGTCTCAAACTCCTGGGCTTAAACAATCTACCCACCTTGGCCTCCTGAAGTGTTATACAGGCATGAGCCACTGCTCCAGGTCTCAGACTATTTTTTATAAAAGAGCATTATACTGTTTGTCCTTAGGACCTAGGACAGTCCTAAGCTGTGGCTAATATCTAGTGAATGAATGAATGGATCAGTGAATTAATGAATGTGGCATTTTCAATCCCTACTTAGGGACCTGAAATCCTAAGTCTCCCAGCCCAAACACCTCTTGGGCCTTTTCCACAGGGTGTTCTCTTGGGGTTCCAGACAGGCAGACCTCAAGTAAGTACCCCAGAAGCTGTCACTAAATCTGCCCCTGACCCCCGCCCCCCATCTGTCTTCACAGCACCTTTGCTCCAGCACCCGGGAACCCATTTGACTCCCGAATCCCCACTGCCCCTCCCTTTTCTGGCCTCTCTTTCGGAAACACCTTTTTCCTGCCTCCATTAGGCCGCTGTGTTTCCTGCACAGGAAGAGGGCCTTTTGATTCCAGGGTGCTATTTATAGCAACCGTCCCTCCTTCTGAGCCTCACTAAGGTAGGGGTGATGGCGCAGGGGATGGGGATAGAAAATGCTTGGGACTTTCCAGGGTCCTGGTCACCAGGAGAAGGGAGCTGAGTTCCCAAATGAGGGACAGAACCTAGAGGAAGCTTCTGACCCCCAAACTGGCTTTCCCTCCTGACTTTCCCATGTCTGTTAGTAGCTCCACAGCTCTCCTAGGTCCCCAGACTCAAAACCTCAGAGCTTTAGAGTCAAGGAGTTGTGGGATTTACATCTGGGAAGACATTACAGATCATTTTGTAGATGAGGAAACTGAGGTCCAGAGAGAAGAGATTTGAATGACGTCACACAGAATGTTAAAAGTAGGTCTCTGGCTAAAATCTCCCCTGATTCTTGCCTTACCTGTAACAATGACAAAGGACTGCCTCCTTCAATCTCTCGAGGCAGGTGGCATGTTACGGGTTGAATTGTGTCACCAAAAAAGATAATTGAAGCACTAATTCCCAGGGTCTCAGAACGTGACCTTATTTGGAAATAGGGTCATTGAAGAAGTAATTAGTGAAGATGAGGTCATACTGGAGTAGAGTGAGCTCCTAATCTGATATGACTGCTGTATTTATAAGGAGAGGGAAATCTGGACATAGACATACACAGAGGGAAGAGGATGTGAAGGCCTCAGGGAGGAGATGGCCATGCAGTGGTGGAGGCAGAAATCAGAGTGATGCGTCTCTACGCCAAGGGATGACAAGGATTGTCAGCAAATACCAGACACTAGAAGAGGCAAGGAAAAATTCTCCACTAATTTCAGAGGGAGTGTGACCCTGCCAACACCTCGATTTCAGACTTCCAGCCTCCAGAACTGAGACCATAGATTTCTGTTTCATTAAGCCACCCAGTTAGTGGTACTTTGTTACCGCAGCCCTAGCAAACTGATCACTTGATGGATAAGGACTCTAAGACTGAGGCAGGTTAAATGAATTAATTACCCAGGTTATACACCAAAAGGTGCAGGAGGGACTCAACTCTCAGTCCAGTGCTCTTCCAAAAAGACTGCACAGCTTTTGGATTCTGCGTTCTGTTGTGTCCCTCCCATGTTCCACAGTCATCCAGTCCTGTTGGGTTTTCCTTTGTAAAAAGTCTCTCCCACAGCTCTTCTTTCCTTCGCCCGCAGGGTCGTCCTAGCCCAGACTTTGCATGTCAGGAATGTGATGGTACATCTACTGGCCCAACTCTCCCTCTTGCAAGCCCCTAGTTGGTCCTACACCTCTTTATGGAATGCCCACTGCTTGTTAGGTTCTGTGCTATGTGCTGTCTTCCCATCGGTGAACGGAGCAGACGTGGTCCCTGCCATTAGGGCCATACTACTGGTAAAACAGCTTCATCATGTCACTTCTTGGCTCCAGGTCACCAGTGTCTCCCCACCATAGGCTCCAGTCTTGCACGTGGACCTGTGTTTCCCACATGCGGGGCCAGACACCCCTGTCTTTCAACACATGTCAGCTCAATTCAGATTAGAGAATAACATTCTGTCTTATGGGGAAATCAGGGGCCCCTCTACAAATGGTCTGAACTTTCCAGCTCCAGGAGATAAAGGCAGCTCCAGTCCGTGGAGGGAAGAAAAGGCATTATGGTCTTTTACAGCAAGACACAGAAATGGGGAAGTTGTCTGGGAACAAAGAAGGTGACACTGGACACTTTAAAGATCCATTAAGGACTGACCAGCTTAACTCTCAAAACCCTGGCAGATACTCTGTTGATGCTCGATAAATGTGAATCCTACCGCAATTAAAGGAATCTAAAGTTTCCTCCCATAAACAAACTGTGGCACATTCATACGTCAGAAATTAAAAGAAGCAAAATACATCATTCAGCATGGATGAATCTTGAAAACATTATGCTGAGCTAAGAAGCCAGATACAAAATAGAACCTACCACATGATTCCATTTATATGAAGTTCAAGAGAAGGCAAAACTAATGTATGATGATACGAATCAGAACACGGAGACAGTGAGTGGGAGCGCATTGACAAAAGGGACAGGAGGGAAATTCTGTGGGTTGGTGGAAATGTTCCATATCTGGATCGGGTGTGGGTCACATGGGCGTATTCATTTGTCAAAAACACATCGATCTGTGCATTTCACTGTTTGTAAATTATACCTCAATTAAAATAGAACAGAATAGAATAAAAGAAGAGAAAAGGATTCCCTACTTCTCGGTTGGAACACACAGTGGCTGGCCTGTTGCAGGTGAACAGACCCTCAGATTTTCTCCTGCTTCTCTCTCTAGACCTGAAATCTGGCTCAAGCTCTGTTCACTCCTCTGGCTGAGTTTAGGCAGCAGCCCAGGCTCTCTACAAAGAGGCAGATGGAAGCAAATAAAGCCGGCAGCCCCCGCCCATGGGCCACTGAGCACAGGCTCTGTCTGGTTTTGTGAGTCAGGCCTTCACCTCAGAGGTATCCAGGCTGAGCCCTCCCTGGTGTCTTATTGCCATGGAGATGGCCCCAGCCTGCATTTTGGCCCACAAGCCTGAGTTTATCATTTCAAATCTCCCACCTTCCCATATATTTTGCCTCAGCCACATCTGTGGCTGGCTCCTCCTTCTAGAGCGAAGCGGGTGCTATTTATAATGCCCTGGAAACACAGCCTGGGCCAGATAATGGGCCAGTGTTGCCAAACAAAACCCCAGGCCACTCCGCCCCCCTTGTCCCCTGGAGGCCTGCAGTCTGGAGCCCAGAAGGGCCAGAGGGACCATAGATCTTAGAATCAGCACCATAGACAACCCTTCCACCCGTCCATCTGACCCTCAGACAGGGAAGCATCCCCCGTCTGGTACGTAAACATCCATTTGGGGATAAATCTACCCCGAAGTATAGTCTGCATGGCTGGGGCTGAATGAGGCATCCTTGGCTTCGCTCCATCGCTTTGCCTGTCCGGTGTACATTCAGTGGATCAAGGATTTATTTTACACATGGGGGTGCAGCGAGCCACGGGGCATCCAGATTAAGGACCATGAGAATGACCAACATTGGCTCTAGACCAGAGGGTGCTTAACACCTTCTAGAATGATCTTCACATTCTCTGGCCTGAGTATTATTGCCCGCATTTTACGAGAAAATTAAGGCTCAAGGAGGTTGTAGGAACCCAGGTCAGACTGACTCCAAAGCCTGTGCATTACCCCACATGCCTCAGAGGCCCAATGTCAGGGAGAGGTCAAGGAAGCAAAGAGGTGGCTTCTAAACAAGCCAGGGAAATTCAGGACCAACAGTGCTCCCGTGGGCAGGAGAAAGGGAAAGGACATTCCCTTTACCCACCTCAGCTTAAAGGCATCCTTTACCCCCAACCCCACCACCCTGCCAAGTAATCAATCAACAAATGTTTGCTGAGTCCCTACTGTGTACCAGGACCCAGCTAAGCTACTTCCAAGTGCTAAGAGCGGCCAACTGAGAGTGGCCTTGTGGGCTTTCCTCTGCCCTGGGAGGCCTTTCCCAGACTATCAGCATGCCGGCCCCGACCCGGCCTCTGGCCCCCTCCCTGCCATCCCAAACACAGAGGCCTTTGTCTTTGTCACAGTCTCTGCGGCCAGCTCAGCAGTGGCCATTCCCATCCACTTCCCACAGCCACCCCCAACTCTGTGGTCACTTTCTAGGCCTCCCTACGGCCCCTGATTTCTTTCTGGCCATGGCCAGCAAGAGGAAGTGGAGAGATGACTAAGAGGGGTGATGTGGCATCTTGGTGATGACATTTAGAAAGGAGATTGGTAATGAGTGAGAGAGACACTGATTCTCACAGGAGATGTGTAAATCAGGAGGGGCCGGCTTATTAGCTCCAGACCAGCTAAAAAGCAGAGAAGTTTTAATGGGTTGCCAGCCTAACACAGGCCTAAATTCATGCACAATGGTAATTTTCAACTCTGATGAGAAAATGAGAAACAGAACCTCAAAACATAACACTTTTACATTGTTTTTTTGGCTGGGTAAAAATGAGCAGGAGTGATAAAATTGGTGATGTACTTTAAAGTAGCTTTTATTGAAAAATAAATCTTAAGGATTTGTCAAAATAAATGCGATAGCAAAATAAATTTAAAAGCTCAATATGATTTCTGCATTTGTATAACAGACATGATGTCTGTGGTTAAGTTCTATGAGCCATTAAAGACACTGTGGCACTGGGCGAGGTGGCTCATGCTTGTAATCCCAGCACTTTGGGAGGCCGAGATGGGAAGATCACTTGAGCCTGGGAGTTCCAGACCAGCCTGGGCGACATAGTGAGACCTTGTCTCTACAAAAAATGTAAAAGTTAGTCAAGTGTGTTGGTGTGCTCCTGTAATCCCAGGTACTCAGGAGGCTGAGATGGGAAGATCACTTGAGCCTGAGAGGTTGAGGCTGCAGTGAGCTATGATTACATCACTGCACTCTGGCCTAGGCAAAAAAGTAAGACCCTTTCTCAAGAAAAAAAAAAAAAGACACCAGTCCACTGGCCCCTTCTGCTATACACGACCCTGGAGTGTATTGGAAAGGACAAAGAACAGGAGTCGGAAGACTTGGGTTCCCCAACTCATTCCCTAAAGTTATGTGGCTTTGCCTAAGTTACTTAGCCTCTGAGTCCGATTTTGACATCTACAGAAAGGGAAATATTTGTCCTGCCCACCTCATAAGGGTGCCATGAAGAGTAAATGAGAGGATGGATATGAAGTCATTCAGCACGGACCATAGAGTAGACCAGAGGAACTGTTTCAGTGAAGGCCTGAGGAAGAACGCTGACAGCAGGATGGGATTCAGGTCATGGAACTTCAGTCAAGCCAACCTCCATCCTCAGAGTCAGGTTGTGACTGCTCCAGAGTGGTGTGGGTCTCAAACATTTGCCAAGAGACACCTTCAGGGCCATACACAGACCACCCACCTCACCTGTTCCCAGGACAGAAGGGGCAGAGCCAAGGAGCTTTTCAGAGGCCCTGCATTCCACAATACAAACATAAAGCTACAAAATTGAAGTTAATCAAGATTTAATCAAACATCTATAAAAAGTAACACTGTGTCAACTTCTTCAGTACTTAAATTTAGCTTCCCAAAAATGCATTCTATTTGAAAATAATTTATAAGTAAATTTTTTCTTCTGATCCAGTAATTTCTGCAAATGTTCAGGGTTACCAAGAAATAGCCAATTTAAAATTATTAGTAAATGAATTGCTGATATCCAAATACCTTTTTATTTTTATTTTTTATTTTTTTTGAGACGGGGTCTCACTGGGTCTCCCAGGCTGGAGTTCAGTGGCGCGATCTCGGCTCACTGCAAGCTCTGCCCCCCGGGTTCACGCCATTCTCCCGCCTCAGCCTCCGAGTAGCTGGGACTACAGGCGCCCGCCACCACGCCCGGCTAGTTTTTTGTATTTTTAGTAGAGATGGGGTTTCACCATGTTAGCCAGGATGGTCTCAATCCCCTGACCTTGTGATCCACCCGCCTCGGCCTCCCAAAGTGCTGGGATTACAGGCTTGAGCCACCGCGCCCGGCCCCAAATACTTTTAAAAGTGAAATTATAGGCCGAGTATGGTGGCTCACACTTATAATCCAAATGCTTTGGGAGGCCAAGGTAGGAAGCAATCCTGAGGCCAGGAGTTTGGGACCAACCTGGACAACATAGTGAGACCCGGTCTCTACAAAATATACAAAAATTAGCCGGGTGTGGTGGCAGGTGCCTGTAGTCCCAGCTGCTTAGGAGGTTGAGGCAGGAGAATCACTTGAGCCCCGGAAGCAAGGCTGCAGTGAGCCGCGTTGGTGCCATTGCACTCCAGCCTGGGCAATAGGTTGAGACCCTATCTCTTAAAAAAAAAAAAAAAAAAAAGCTAAATTATATATATATTTTTAATTACAACAAAAATTTAGCAATTCACGTGGGATGTAGAGTGTGGGTGCTTCCTTCTGGGCATGCTGCGTCCTGGAGCTCTTTCTGGGTGAGCATGCCCAGTGGGCACCCAGGTCTTTTTTTTTTTGAGAAGGAGTCTCGCTCTGTCGCCCAGGCTGGAGCGCAGTGGAGCGATCTCGGCTCACTGTAGGCTCCACCTCCTGGGTTCACACCTTTCTCCTGCCTCAGCCTCCTGAGTAGCTGGGACTACAGGCGCCCACCATCATGCCCGGCTAATTTTTTTGTATTTTTAGCAGAGACGGAGTTTCACTGTGTTAGCCAGGATGGTCTCGATCTCCTGACCTTGTGATCTGCCCACTTTGGCCTCCCAAAGTGCTGGGATTACAGGTGTGAGCCACCGTGCACAGCCGGCACCCAGGTCTTAAGACAGTCCTCTCTCTGCTTAGCATTGCAGAAAAGCTTCCTCCAAGGCCAGGTCTTTTGTCCTGCTCGCCTCTGTGTATTTAGAAACCAAAAGGCCACACACGTTGGCGCATGCCTGTAATCCCAGAACTTTGGGAGGTTGAGGCAGGTGGATCGCTTGAGCCTAAGAGTTTGAGACCAGCCTGGCAACATGGCAAAACCCCATCTCTAAAACAATGCAAAAATTAGCCAGACGTGGTGGTACATGCCTGTAATCCCAGCTACTGGGGAGGCTGCGGTGGGAGGATCATCTGAGCCTGGGGAGGTTGAGGCTACAATGCACCATGGTTGTTCCACTGCGCTCCAGCCTGGGTGACAGAGTGAGACCTTGTCAAAAAAAAAAAGAAATAAAGAGAAGGAAGAAAGGAAGGAAGGAAGGAAGGAAGGAAGGAAGGAAGGAAGGAAGGAAAGAAGGAAGGAAAGAAAGAAAGAAGGAAGAAAAGAAAAATAAGAAACTAGAATATCTGAATCTAAAGCCTGCCTTCCTCACTACTATTATGGGTGGTCACCATCAAATTGTACAGAAGACCTTATAATAATAAGCAACAGTTTCCTGTCCCACCTCTTCCCAACTCCATTCTATTGTGCAAATAGTTTTCTGTTATTAGTTCCTTTGGTGGTTATCCACGTAAACTCTAGATAACATACTAATAACTATTCTGTTTTGCCACCTATAGACAATATCTATCATTACCAAAGAAGTTAGACAAGTTTAGAGCACTTACACTAAACCCAACTCTCTTTATCCTTTTCTTCCTCCCAATATTTGATTTTAGTTACTTTTATGAGTTATCTTGTACCTTTGATCTTAACATTTGGTTTCTTGTTTTCTAACACTTTGACAGACTCTTGAATCCCCTCAGTAGAAGAGGAGAGTATTAGAGGCCTTCCTCTTCCCTCTTCTACCTCTCTTCTTCAGTCAGTAACACCTTTATTCACTTTTACGTACTTTTTTAAGAGATGGGATCTTGCTCTGTCACCCAGGCTGGAGTGCAGTGGTGCAATCATAGCTCACTGCAACCTCAAACTCCTGGCTGGGATCAAGTGATCGCTCCTCCTGCCTCAACTTCCCAAGTAGCTGTGGCAGGAGGACCATACTATAGGCATGCGCCATCATGCCTGGATAATTTTTTAATGTTTTGTACAGATTATGGGGGTGAGTCTTGCTAAGTTTCCCAGACTGGTCTTGAATTCTGGCATCAAGCAATCCTCCTGCCTTGGCAATTACACCTTTATTGATTGTTATTTACAGCCTGCCCAGCAACTACAACGAAGTATATTGAGCTCTGCTTAAAGATTATCAGTAAATGTCATTTACATGATCATGACTACATAAATATTATTAAATTCCACTCTTAGAGCCTCACTTTCCTTCTCTGTCAAATGGGGACAGCATAGTATGTGCTAACACCTCATAAGACCTAGTGGGCCGGGGGCAGTGGCTCACGCCTGTAATTTCAGCACTTTGGGAGGCCGAGGTGGGTAGATCACAAGGTCAGGAGTTCAAGACCAGCCTGTCCAAGATGGTGAAACCCCATCTCTACTAAAAACACAAAAATTAGCTGGGCATGGTGGCAGGTGCCTGTAATCCCAGCTACTCAGAAGGCTGAGGCAGAGAATTGCTTGAACCTCGGAGGCAGAGGTTGCAGTGAGCCGAGATTGTGCCACTGCACACTAGCCTGGGCAAAGAACGAGAATCCATCTCAAAAAAAGAAAAAAAAAAAAGGCCTAGTGAAGAGGATACAGAATGTGTGGAATGTGAATGATGCAGGTTTTTACAAATATAACCTCTTATTTTTCTATCATTATTACATAAGACATGCAGCATGGAGTGGTAATAATGGCTCATACCATTTGGGCAGCTTAGATAACTCTCTGAACTGCAATATCCTAACTAGTAAAATGGAGAGAATACTAGTACCTATCTTGCAAAGTTGTTGGAACGATTACATGAAATGATGTAAGTCAAAGTGCCTCTCTTCCCGTGGATCACTATCCCAGTTTTAGGGATCATGACCTTATTTCCCTTTTGCTGAGAGAGAAAATTTCAATTTAGGCCCTAACTCAGCAGGCTATGGATTGAGAAAAAGTATACAGCACTCTCAAAAAGGCATTTGGAGCCGGGCATGGTGGCTCAAGCCTGTAATCCCAGCACTTTGGGAGGCTGAGACGGGCGGATCACAAGGTCAGGAGATCGAGACCATCCTGGCTAACACGGTGAAACCCCGTCTCTACTAAAAAATACAAAAAACTAGCCGGGCGAGGTGGCGGGCGCCTGTGGTCCCAGCTACTCCGGAGGCTGAGGCAGGAGAATGGCGTAAACCCGGGAGGCGGAGCTTGCAGTGAGCTGAGATCCGGCCACTGCACTCCAGCCTGGGCGACAGAGCCAGACTCAGTCTCAAAAAAAAAAAAAAAAAAAAAAGGCATTTGGGAAACTACTGGAAAACCTGATTATGGCCATATATGAAACAGTTCTGTCAAATCCAGTATTAATGGGCGTGATTGTGGTACTGTAGTTTCACAGAAGAATGTTTGGCTGGGCGTGGTGGTTCACACCTGTAATCTCAGCACTTTGGGAGGCCGAGGTGGGCGGATCACCTGAGGTCAGGAGTTTGAGACCAGCCTGAACAACATGGAGAAACGCTGTCTCTACTAAAATTACGAAAAAAATAGCTGGGCATGGTGGCACATGCCTGTAATCCCAGCTACTTGGGAGGCTGAGGCAGGAGAATCGCTTGAACCCAGGAGATGGAAGTTGCAGTGAGCCGAGATTGCGCCATTGCACTCCAGCTTGGGCAACAAGAGTGAAACTCCGTCTCAAAAAAAAAAAAAAAAGTCCTTGTTCTTTGGAAATAACATGCTTAAGTGTTGAAGGATTAAGTATCATGATGTCAACAAATTACTTTTTTTTTTTTTTTTTGAGACAGAGTTTCGCTGTATCTCCCAGACCGGAGTGCAGTGGTGCCATCTCGGCTCACCGCAACCTCTGCCTCCCGGGTTCAAGCGATTCTCTTGCCTCAGCCTCCTGAGTAGCTGGGACTACAGGCACCCACCACAATGCCCGGCTAATTTTTGTATTTTTAGTAGAGACGGGGCTTCACCATCGGGGTTTGGACCAGGATGGTCTAGATCTCCTGACCTCGTGATCCACCCACCTTGGCATCCCAAAGTTCTGGGATTACAGGTGTGAGCCACCAGGCCTGGCAACAAATGAGTTTTAAGTGGCTCAGAAAAATATTATATAGATTGATTGATATAGAGAGCAATCTAGCAAAATGTCAACAATCAGTGAATGTAGACATTCATCTTACTAGGCAGTCTTTCACCTTCTCTACTTATCTGACAGTTTTCAAAATAAAACCTTGTGTGTGGGGGGAGCTTGCACCATCGGAAAGCACCTTAACTGTCATGTAGCCCTTTCCCCTCCCCCTGGGAAATAGGCATGGGCCTTGAGGGTGCAGCTTCCACAGTCTCACCCAGTGAGGTCGGGATAAGTGTGGCTGACACCTTCCTAAATCTCCTTGGTAAAGCAGACTATACCCAGAGGGTGATGAAGAGCACAAAAGGCCGGGGTCCAACGGGCAGCACGCAATAGTGCGGAGTGTGCCATGCAATCCAGCCCTCCTCCTGAAGCTCTGGGGAAGGAGAGCCAGAGGGCCTTACAGAATGGTCCCAGATGAGAGACAAGGCAGGCAGCTGCTTCCTGTGGGTCCTGGCTGGGGCCCCCTAACCGTGTGTCTCATCAGCTGTCTCTCCTTTGTTAAAGGAAAAGCAGGAAGAGAGCAGTTGGTATCTTGGCATTACCCAGAACCCAGATATTCCTTCCCAGTCAACTCAATTATCTGCACCAATGAACTGGGAAAAAGGCACCGGTAACTGACTCTTGCAATCATTTATTATGGACCTATTCTATGCTATGCTTGAAGTCTACCAAAAAATTAGATAACACCAAAACAAGATGAAATAACTAAACAACAAACAGTAAATAGCAAAGATACAGTCAGACTCTCATTCCTTTATGCCTTCATTTATCCCTTCTAAGTCAGCCCAGTTCTCAGGTTTTCAGGGGCAATCTACAAATTGAAAAGAAAATCTGCTAATAAATAGGTGATCTCCTATGGCTGACCTGTGCCAGTAATCTCATAAGTGGAGTGGTGCACCTCATTCTGGACACACCTTCAAACAAGAGAAACTAGCATTTTAAGGGTGATGCGTATAATGAGGAAGGTAAGTAAGAAATAGGATGAGGCTGGGCGTAGTGGCTCATGCCTGTAATCCTCAACACTTTGGGTGGCAGAGGCAGGAGGATCACTTGAGGCCAAGAGTTCAAGACCAACCTGGCCAGCATGCATCTGGAAAAGAAAAAGCTGCATGCCTGGGTGACAGAGAGAGACACTCTGTCTCACTTGAGAAAAAAAAAGAAAAGAAAAGAAAAGAAAAAAGATTAAATCTGGCATTTATTAAGCACACACATTGAGCATCCCAGAGACTGAGTCAGGTCTGACATGGTCTCATTTGATTCATGCAATCACTCTTTGACTATATTTTTTGAAATTGCCAGATCATAGGAATCACTGTTGCAGGTGTGGGGTTGTGGAGTGGTAAGGAGAAGAGAGAAGAGGTTAAGATTAAAAGCTGAGGCAAGTTGGAAAACACTGTCCCAGGAGTAAGGGATTTTCAGTCCACTTTTCCTGGGGAAGAAACAGAGTCTCTAAGAGGTTCCATGGCCTGCCTAAGGTCACCCAGAGCATAGCAATGACACTCATGTGGAGGATATAATTTCAATTGCCAATATTTCCTAAATGCTCATCTTGCTAAGGACTTCAGGTGCAAAGTCAATGTTTGAACCTTGACTTCAAGTCTTGGTTATGTCATGGTCCACAATCTTGCTATTACATCATACATCAATCTTCCTTGAAAAAACCTGGGGACGCATCCAGTGAAGATCTGAAGGAAGTGGGGCTAACGAGACCAGAGAAGAAAAGATGGCTACAGATGCATGGTAGTTGTTCCCAAATATTGAAAGGCTGACCCTTTGTAGGCAATCACACTTATTCTGCACGACTTATTTTGAATATCCTCCACTTTATTCAGGGATGCATTTTGGTGAAGCCCGCTAAGCTTTTGGGATCTTTTACCAATGGGTGGAAGTCATGTCCATGACAGATTAATGTAAGGAGGAACTCCGAAAAACCGAGCTGTCCAAATATGGAATAAGATGATTTCAACATAGTGTTGCAGGGAATGCCCTAGCAACAGAGGTGTCCAAGCTGGATGACCTCTGAGGGGGATGTTTTAGGGGGATTTGATGTATCTGGAATAGAAAAAACTACATGACACTTAAGGGTCTTTCCAATTTTGAAAGTTTAATTCTACGGAAGTTGGCATTTACTCTATTTATGAATGGATTTTAAAATCAGGGAAGGGATGTAAAGTGGGTCAGTATTACTGACCAGATGGGGAGGGAATTGCATCATTGAAAGATGTGACCAGTCAAGGGTTCCAGGGAATAAATCAGCTCAACCATTGAGTAGTTCTAACCCTCACAGTGCATCAGAATCACCTAGGGAGCTTTTAAAAATGACAGACACTGAAGCCACATTCCAAACCAAGTGAAGCTGAATCTCTGGGGATGGGCCCAGGAATCGGTAATTTTTAAAAGCTCCCCAGGTGGTGCTAATGTGCAAACCAAGACGGAGAACCCCTGAGCTAGAGGAAATGAAGCCCGCGCTGAGGCTGGGCGTGGTGCCCTCTGAGTCTCAGGACGACCAGGAATCAGTTCATCTCTGCATCAGGGCCAGTGTGGCCCCTCCGGCTAGAGGGAGTTGGTGGGAAATTGGAAGACAGGAAGATAAAGCTCTTTAACCCTTTAATGCCTAACTTCTTGTTATTAAAAAATGTTTACAAATTCATAGAGATGGGAAGTAAAATGGTGGTTGCCAGGGCCTTGGGGAGGGGGGAAGGGGAATGGAGAGTTACTCTTTAATGTATAGAGTTTAAGTTTGGGAATGTAAAAAAGTTCCTGAGATGGCTGCTGGTGATGGTTATACAACAATGCAAATGCATTTAATGCCACTGAACTAATGCCACTTAGAAGTGGCTAAAATGGTAAATTGTAGGTTGTACATATTTACCACAATATAATTTTTAAATGTTTAAAGTACACTAATCATAATGAAAAGTATAGTTAAATACGTCAACCAACCCTAATGTACAATGGTAGCACTTAGTCAAATTTTATCGTCTTTTTAAAGAAAAAAAAATGAAACTTTGCAGATTAAAAAAAAAAAACAAAACCTTCAGAGGGATTTATCCCAGGAATTAAAGAGTGGTTCGACATAAGAAAAACAATCAGTGTAATGTCCCACACTAATACAATGAAGGAAACAGAAAGCAAGTCACATGATTATCTCGAGTGATACAGAAAAAAAGCATCTGACATAAAATTCAACACCCATTTATGATTAAAAAAAAATTCTTGGAAAACTAGAAATAGAAGATGATTTCCTCAACACAGAAGACATTTATGAAAAGCCCACGGCTAACATCACACTCACCGGTGAAAGGCTAAAATCCAGAAATCCCCCTAAGATCAAGAACAAGGGAAGGATGCCTGCTTTCACTGAAAGTTCTAGCCAGAGCAATTAGGCAAGAAAAATAAATAAAAGGCATTCAAATTGGAAAGGAAGATGTAAAACTATTTCTATTCACAGCTGACATGATCCTATGTATAGAAAATCCCAAAGAATCCAAAAACAAATAAGCTGCTAGAGCTAATAAATTCAGCAAAATTGCAAGGGACAAGATCAACACACAAAAATCAGCTGTGTTTCTACACACCAGTAATGCACAGGCCAAAAAGGAAATTAAGAAACAATTCCATTTATGAAAGCTTTCAGAGCATCTGAGGATTGGATATCAGAACAGTCTTGCAGTCTTTTGAAGTGGAATCATCTTGTTAGTAACGGTCCTTGGCAGAGGCACATGCATCAGCGCCTTTAATTTTGTATGCATATTAGTGCATCTCATATTAAAATTAAGTAGAGCAAATAGATTTGATGGGGATGGTAGTGTGAACTGCACAGGACATGTGTCAGAACCTGAACCACATCCACAGGCAGGTCAGAGTGGCCTGAGTCTCAGCCATCCTGCCTGGCTTCACGTCTCAAGAGTCACAGGAAGCTGGGAAGCAAAATCGCAGGCCTCTCAGAGGAAATCAGGTCTGAGTCAGCCTTCCCAGGAGGTTAAGGGAACAGATTAGGCCCAGGAAACTGTTTACCGTGGAGGGTGTTTTTCGCTAGACTAGTTGGAGGGGTATTTTTAAGTCGAAGAAGGAACTAAAAGTGTTTTTAATTATTATTTTTTGTGTGCGACTAGGGGCCAGAAAGACGAAGTGTTTGCCAAGTATTGCCACATTTCTTAGCTCTCCATGTTGAAAAGCTGATAGGTGGTTCCATCCCAGAGATAGCTCTCTTGACCCTTGCTATGTTTCTGTTCCTCTCTCTCTTGCTAACAGCTAAGTAACATCTGCTGAGATGGAAACACTAGGAAGATAAAACTTCCCAGTGATTTGTTGAAAGGGAATGAGCCCTAAACTGAAAGCCAGAAGCCCTGCATTCTAGCAGGGCTTCTGCAGTACCCCAGCTGTGTAGATCTGAGTCCATCCCTTCCCTTCAGTGGGCCTTCATTCTTGTCTGTAAAGGGGAGAAGGGCAGGGGTTGGGAGGAGTGGAGATCCTTTCAACTTTGACATTCTGATTTTTCTTAAAGGCCAAACCCTTACAAGAATTCAAAAGAACTTTAAAAGAAGAGGGGAGTGACACTGATTGGAAATAGGAAGGCGAAAAGAACGACAAATTATAAAAGATGGATAGGAGACTTTTCTATTATAGGCCACTCCTTTCTACTGGGCCCAAACTGAGTTGATACCAGAGGTTCACAGGGACTCAGGAGGGGGCCAGATTAGGCAAGGAAGGAAAAACAGCACAAAGAGTGACAAAGAGTGACAAAGTTTAACTCTTGTCACCCAGGCTGGAGTGCAATGGCGTGATCTCGGCTCACTGCAACCTCTGCCTCCCAGGTTCAAGCAATTCTCCTGTCTCAGCCTCACAAGTAGCTGGGATTACAGGTACCTGCCACCATGCCCAGCTAATTTTCATATTTTTAGTAGAGACAGGGTTTCACCAGGTTGTCCAGACTGGTCTCGAACTCCTGACCTCAGGTGATCCTCCAGTCTTACGGGCATGAGCCACTGCACCTGGCCAAAACAGCATTCTTGTTTTCAGTTTCCCCAGGCCAAGGCTTACCAAAGAAGCCAGATCCCAGAAAAAGCCCAAATATTCAAAGCTTGCCTACTTATCTGTGGGCAAATCAACACTTTTTTTTTTTTGAGACAGAGTCTCGCTCTGTCGCTGAGGCTGGAGTGCAGTGGCCCAATCTCAGCTCACTGCAAGCTCCGCCTGCCGGGTTTATGCCATTCTCCTGCCTCAGCCTCCCGAGTAGCTGGGACTACAGGCACCCACCACCATGCCTGGCTAGTTTTTTGCATTTTTTAGTAGAGACGGGGTTTCACCATGTTAGCCAGGATGGTCTCGATCTCCTGACCTCGTGATCCGCCTGTCTCGGCCTCCCAAAGTGCTGGATTACAGGCTTGAGCCACCATGCCCTGCCACAAATCAACATTTTTAGGGACTGTGTTTTGAGGGAAAAAGAGGTGGAGGGGGTCTGGGGGAGCAAATCAACTCCCAAAGAATGAATAAATGGCACTAAGTGAGATGGGAGGCCTTTGAAAGCTACTTAGTTTTTCTCCACAATTTTATTAATTTGGCAAACATCTATAAAGTGCCTACTGTGTGCTGAGTGTTGTGGATGGTCAGATAGGGTGTTTGGCTGGAAGGTACTCACAGGAAGATAGGCGTGTGCACAAACACCCAAATATCTAAAATACAAAGCATGGCACACTGACAATCAACAAAAACAAAAACAAAAACAAAAAACGCAAAGCGGAATGTGAGACTTGCCCCAAGGGAAATCAGATAAACTGCTGAAGAAGTTCAGATTAGGGGCTGTTCTCTTTCACCTGGAAATGGTGCTCTCTTTCACCTGGTGTTCTCTTTCACCTGAAAAGTTCAGGAAATAGACCCTACGGGCTGGAGCACAAATCTGAAAAACCTTCTTCATTCTTCCAACAGTAGCAATTTTTCCTGGCTCCACTTTACAGAAGTGAAAACCAGGACAGAGACGTGAGGAATTATTTGCCCTCTGATCATCCAGGTGATTAGCAACACAGCCAGATAGAGAACTACAAGCTGATGATTGAGAACTTCCCCTAGAAACCGGTGGTGAAAGCACATATCACTAGGAAGCTCATCTTAGAAGACAAAATCCACACAGCTGTTCCCTCTGTCTCCCTTCTTAGGTCAATCCCAAAGACACACCAACCAAGTCAAAGCAGGATTTTTTTTTTTTTTTTTAAAGTCATAAGCAAGCCGGAATCATATATATATATCTGGCCTAAAGTAAGCCAAGGTCTCTGCAGTGTCTTATCCTCCTCCTGGGGAGGCCATTCTTTGTGTGAAGTCTCCAGCCCCATTACAAGTGAATTGCAGGGGACCTCATGTAGGGGGAACAAGAGCTAGCCCACAAATAAAAACCCAGGAAAGCCCTCTGCTTTTGCACAGTGAATGAACGTGGGCCACAGGCTTCTCAGCATTGAATTTGAACGAGCCAATGGTATCCCAATCACTGAAACAGGAAGCCAGATAAACAGCATGTTATCAAGGGGGGATCCAGCTCTTCCCTTAAGCCGGCGCCAGCTGCGCCCTGTGACTATCCTAACAAAGTCCCATTGACTCACCAGCTGATTTTCCTGTGTTCGGCTCCGGGGGACAAGGAACCCTCTCTGCCGGGTGGACGTCACCCCTACACACCGCCCCCGCCACCCGCCACTCGCGTCCTCTCCAGTTCCAGCCTCCCCTCTGCCCGCTGCAGACTTGGCTGCTTCTTTATCCTATGACCAGTTTTTATCGGCTCTGAGGATTAGCAGGGACCAGAGCCCAAGCGTCGGGAGCGCTCAGGTGAGCTCCCCGTGATCACCCAACTTCTGCGTTCTCCTCCCTCCCCTCTCCTCTGGGACCACTTTCTCCCCTCCCAGACGCACCGGGCGGGCACCAGAGAGGACGGCCTCCGGGAGACTGGCGGGAGGGCGCTACTCGGCGCATCCCTGGGGTGCGGGGAACGTTTTCTGGAATGGCCCGCAAGGTCACCTGCCCCAGCTGTTCCGCTGGCTCCTGCTGGGATGGGAGGAGTTAACTCTTGCTTCAACGAAAGGCAGAGGTGAGGGTAGGGTATGTGCCTGTCGTGTAGGTGCGAGTATAAGAACGCAGCACCTGGTGTCTCCTGATGATAAGATCTCAACGCACTTTAAATTGTGGGTATTTCGCAACAAGGAAACTGAGGCTCAGAGGGACTGAAGTTAGGCAGCCCCCCAGAGAGTCAACTCCAGAATCAAACGCGCAGTCAGTCCCAAAGGGATCGAAGGGGCACACACCCTCCCGGGAAGCCGCGAGCATCTTGGTTGTTATTTATTCCGGCGCCTCTCCCGAGCCCAGCCCGCAGCCTTCCTCGGGCACCAACCTCCCCTACTCCGGGGCTTGGTCTCGACCGCTCAGGACCTGCCAGCCGAGCCCCGCAAAATGGGAAGCGGCAGACCCCCAGAACCGCGACCGCGCGACCGCCCCGCGCCGGCCACTCACCGGAGCGTCTGCCCGCCCGGGCTCCGGGATCGCGCCGCCGCCGCCGCGCAGAGTCGCGCATCCCCCGGGGCAGCGCGGGTGCGGGGTCCGCTTCTTGCGAGCACAAAGTTTCCCGGGGCTCCCCAGGCCGCCTCGGCCGCTCGCACCAGGGTTAGCGTCAGCCGCACTCTCCGGCCTCAGGCCCCGCACTAGGGCAGCCGCCGGTCCCAGCCCCACAATGAGGAGGGAGGCGGCATCCTGAACAAAGTGCCGTCCCCCCGGGCCCGGCGGCCGGGGCGGAGCCTCGTGACCCGCTGCCCCAGGCACACGCCGGCTGCCTCCACGGCGGGCCCAGGAGGGGAGTGCCCGGCGGCCGGGGGGTGGGCAGGAGGAGAGAATCTGCTCCGATCGCCCTGGTTTTCCTCCCCCTGCGCTGTGCCAGTTTAACCCGCAGAGGGGCGGAGGCATGGGTCCCTTCCAGACTTTGTCATTGGAAAGCTATTCCCGTAACCCTTTGCTGCCTTCGCCTTCCCGCCCCGCCTCCAGGCTGGCCGCAGAAAGGCGGCTGCTCGGTGGCGGACCCGCGAGCTGGCAGGGCAGGAAGCCTTTGCACAATTGAGCCTTTCCTTTGCCCGGGGACCCGCCACCGCCACTTCCAGGCCGGGCTTCCTCCCTCCCCCACATGTCGTCCGGGTATCGCTGGTTCAGCCGCAGTTCTTCGGGAGAAGGGGACAGATGGATGGGCCAGCCTCTCCACCCGACTTCTCACCCCGGGCACCCACCTCCTTTTTTTCTCCATCCCACTGAACCGTCATGCTGTCTGAGCTGGGACTCTTAGGTGCCAAGGAGAGGGGAGGCCCCGCAAGTGGCCCTGCAAATAGTAGGTGCTCAGTAAAATAAGTGACTTCTCCCCACCTTCCTGACAGCCGATGCCCCTCCTCCTTCTTCCAGGGACTTGGGAGTGGGAGGAGGGAGAAGAAGAGGAGAAAGGAAACGACATACCTGAGGAGAGTGAATGCGACGAAGGCCCTCAGCCAGAACCTACTGCAACCTCTCTGAAGCAGTGCAAGCCCCTTGCCTCCTGGCCTGGGGACTTCCAGAGTCTGCAGGAAGAAGGCAGAAGGAAGTCAGATGGCCTGAGCTTTGAAGCAGGCTTTGAGCTACATGGGAGATAAGGAGTAGCTGTGGCCCAGGACCCAGCAGATTCCCCTGCTCCAGCCAACAAATATGAGGACTGATTTATTCCCAGGGCCATGGGGTTGCAAGTTGGAGGGCTGATGGATAGAAAGCAAAACTGCCTACTCCCTGGGAGGTCTCAGAGCTCTTTGCCAGCAAAGTCAGTGTGAGCAGAGTCAGGATGAGAGCCCTTGGGTCCTCCCTGAACGCCCCCACCCAGTCAGTCAGGCCATGGTGACTTTGAATATGGAGAGATGAGACACCCGACAATGGACAAGCAGTGACATTCAAGAAGTTCCCAATGGATCAGGGAAAAAGATTTGTTGTATGATTTTTGTCCATGAAGGGAGTGAATTGCCTTTTGGTGAGGGATAAGGGGGTGAACTGCAGAGTGACACCCTTACCCTCTGTATAAAAACTAGAAGTGTGGGCTCTTAAGGCAGACTACATGGGTTCAAATCCTGGCTCAATGATTTTTTAGCCATGAGAACTTAATGAACTCTTTAACTTCTAGCTACGTTTCTTCATCTGTAAAATGGGATAATAATGGTTCCTAGCTCCTAAGAGTGTTGGGAGGATTAAATGAGATAGTATAGGTGACACACTTAGAATAGTGCCTGGCACATAGTAAATACTCAGTAAACATTAGCTGTTACTTTGATCTGGGAGTTCTCTAACTCTGCGCCCAATTTGGCATTCAATGATGTGCTAGCTAGAATCCTTTTGCGCTCTTCACAGTCCTGCAAAGGGAAGCCTAGTCCTTTAAGAAGAAGCACTGTCCTTTCTTGAGAGCTCATAAGGTGGGACCCCAGAGACCAAGGACCACACAGTAGGCATGCAAATGACTATCAGAAGGTGAAATGACTCCTTGACCCATTGTGAAGCTGGATGCATAGCCCCATCCACATTGGTAATGCTGGCATGATGTCATTCCTTGGGTGCTACCCAGAATGGAAAAGAAAGCCAAAGCTATAATTTTGTAAGAGTTAGATCTCTTCCATCACTACATAGGATCAATATTTCTCTCCCGCTTATGAGTGGATGCTCATACAAGTTCTCCCTGACTCTGCTCCAAATGTCCCAATCAATCTGGGTGACGGTATCATTTGTACCCCAAATCTCAGCATCACACAATATACCCAGGTAACAAACCTGCATATGTACCCCTGAATCTAAAAAAAAAATTCAGAAAAATGTCTCACTCACAAATTTCCAGCAGTGAACCTGTATATGTAGGCAAACATAATAGCATGTGGACAGGTTGAGGGAGGAAGGAGTAAAGGGGCCAGTCTGGTTGGGGTGACAGGCAGAGGATATGAAAGCTACTGAAAGAGAAAGTGGATAGGACAGAGCAGCAGGGAGGAGAAGCCAGAAGTGACTCTGGACAGAGCACTGTTTGGGTAAGAAACAGGGTCCCCGCCCATCCCAGAAGTGGCCTCTGCCAAATGCCTACTTTGTGAGTAGTTTTTGTCTGAACACAGTGATGACTCAGTTGCTCTGAGTCTAGCAAATGGATTTTCCTTAAATATGAAAATCAATAAGAGGTAAAGGCAAGGACCTGGCTGTGGGGAGGGGAGGATGGAGAGAGTGGGAGAGGTGCTGGGGTATGAAACGGTTGGTGAGTGATGGAAGGAGGGAGATTCAGGTTCACTGCAGGAGACCCTTAGCATCGTCACCTGAACACCCACTCCCCACCGGGAAGGTGGCCTCCAGGTCCTGCTGGCCTCACTAAGGCTCCTTAAAACCCAACAGCCCCCCTGTTCCCCTCCTCCACAGCTTAGAGCCAATCCTGCTTTGGGGCAAGATGCGTAGCAAAAGGAGTAATGTCAACCTGACAAATAAGTTTTTAAAAATCAGCCCAGAAGCTTGCTGTCACCCCCATAGAGTATCAGACCTGGCCTCAGGCGAGATGAAAGTTTTGGGAACCCCGGGAAGCATGGCAAGTGATATGTTCAGCTCCACCCAGCCTGATTTCTTTGGGGACTTTGCCTGTTTTCCTACCGCCTTGAGGTCTGTGGACCAATGCTAATTTGTTTCTCTGCTTGGGTTATCTGACATGGGACTTTGGGGATTTGAACACACTCACAGCTCCTGTGTTCCACGTGGCCCACAGGGAGACGATCTTTACCCTTCGGACTCTCTTGTTTGGGGCTCCCAGTGCAGTTTGTAAGGTCCTTGGCAAGGATGTGAAGATAGCACATTGCTTTATTTTCTTGAGCACTTTAATAAGCGTCACTGGAGCTTCTGAGGTAGAGTCCGAAGCAGCTTCTAACTTCCTCCTCTGAAGCACAGTGGAAAAACACTGGGCCCAGCTTCAGAAGACCTGACTCCATGCCTTGGTTCTGATGCTGTCTGAAGTGCATCACCTCAGTTTGCTCATCAGTAAAAGGGAGTGTTGACACCCAGAGGACAAGAATACCCACCTTCCAAGGCCATGGTATATATTCAGTGAGATCGCGGAGGAGAAAATGGTTTATGCAGTACTGCTCACATATAAGCAGAAGTGAGATTATCAAACAGAAAGCATCAGCTCACATTCCCAACCCCGCCCCACCTCCCACCCCAGTTAGATTCACTCTGGTTATGGGCTCAGTGCTTGAAAACCCATTTTTCAGTGATAGAAATCTGACTGTCCACTAACAATCCTTGTCCTTTCTAGCTTGATTCATTAACCAGTGAGGGGTTTCCCATGTTAATGGAATGGGGTCGGACGTGGGCAAAACAGGCATCTCCATCCTTGGCCACTCGGACCTCATGACTGGCCCTGGACCCCCTTTAAGAAGGGCCCTCTGTGTTGACTGTTGGAGCTCACAGGGACCTGGGAGAAAAAGTCTATGGGGAAAAGCTGTCAGAGTAATGAATGTTTTACGAGAGTGAGCGAGTCACTGCCTTATCGGGAAGATGCTGTTTCTCACTCTCTCTGTTACCAGGAAGTGAGATGTACTGAAAGCCATCGTGGTGTTTTTCCAAAGATGGCCTTTGAAGAGGAGATGTTTCTTTAAGGGGCCCAGGAGAACAGGGGTGGGGTTTGCAGGGAGAAAACCTGCCCCTTTAAGAAGCCTGGTTCTGGCTGTGGCAATCCTGTGGTATGGAAGATAATAATAGTCCCTACTTATATAGCATTTGCTGTGTGCCAACTGCTATGCTAAGCATTTAACATATATTAACCCATTAAATCTCCACAACAACCCTATGAAATCTGTACCCCTTTTTATCTCCATTTTACAAGTAAAGAAATTGAGGTCAAGTATCTTGTCTGGGTCTCAGCTAGTAAGTGCTAGAGGTAGGATCTGAACTGAGAGAGTCTGGCTCCTGAGTCATGCTTTCAAATACTACATATATGCAGAGGAAAGGAGTCTATAGCAGTGTGGAGAGCTTGATCATGTACTAGTTCGGCACATTTTTAAATTTCTTTTCAACAGCTTTATTGAGGTACAATTTACAGACTATAAAAGCCACCCACTAGAAATATACAGCTCTGAATCTACAGAGTTGTGCAACCATGACCACAACCAAGTTTTAGAACATTTTCACCACCCTAAAAAGCCTCCTTGTTCACTGTGCGTGTTTTAAACTGAGTCTCAATTTTCTCAACTGTAAAATGGGAATAACAGTGCCTGCCTCATAGGGTTGTTATGAGCATTAAATCAACATGTAAATGGCATATGGTAATGGTCAACAAATGTTACCTATTATTATTATAGTCTCTTAGAGTCACTTAAATACAGACTTTTAGAGCTGGAAGTGGGAATGGTCTTAAAGACAATCTAATCAAACTCTCTCCTTTAATAGATAAAGAGATAATGGTGCCAAGATGTTAAGCAACTTGCCAATTAAGGACACAGTAAATTTAGTGGCAGAACTGGGAATGAAACCCAGGTTTCTTGGTTGGTACTTCAGTCCTCTCTTATCCCCTGAGAGACTTTCCACTTGAGGCACAGGGATCTCATTGTCCAATACCCCCTTCACCCCCCATCTTTGCCATCTTTGTGGGTGCCTCCAGAGCAATGTTGACTGGCAGGCATGGACCCTGGGACTTTGCTTGTGCTGGAATACATAGCACTCTGGCTTTGGAGCAGGGAATGTGGCTGAGGCAGGCTGGGTGCAGAATCAGGAGACAAGACCCAATGTGGAGGCTGAGACAGGAATGTCCATTGTCAGAACAGGGAACGCATTGACTAAAAGAATCCAGGACACAGCCAGTCCAACAGTCAGCTAGTCTCTGTAGAGCCAGCTTCACGGGCATGTGACCTGTGCAGTCACATGGGGCCTCAAGCTTAGAAAGGCCCCCTGCTTGGTTTAATGCTTTGTTGTTGCCATCTTGAAATTCATAATGATTTTCAACAAGAAATGTCACATTTTTATTTTGCGCTGGATCTTGTAAATTATGCAGCTGGTTTTGTCCATGTGGCAGCAGAGCTGCAGCCAGACTCTTAAGGCCCTAGTAAGGAATAATGTCTCTCCACCCAGAACTTACTCATGTGCAAACTCTCTGTATAATACATAGTCATAGAATCTTAATACCGGGCGTTAGGAGATTCAAAGCCTGGGCAACACATGGAGAACCTGTCTCTACAAAAAATTTATTAAAATATTAGCCAGACATAGTGGCACATGTCTGTTGTCTCAACTACTCAGGAGGCTGAGATAGGAGGATGGCTTGAGCCTAGGAGTTCGAGGGTGCAATGAGCCATGATTATGCCATTGCACTCCAGCCTGGGCAACAAAGTGAGACCCTGTCTAAAAACAGAGAGAATAAAAGTTGTGAAACAATTTGCACATTATGATCCAACTTATGATGAAAGATGCCCCATTAAAGTATGTCTTTCTGTATGTACATATGCTTGTATGAAAGTAAATTTTTTTAAGGTCTGGAAAAACACTTCAAACTGGCAGTCAACAAGGGAGTCATTAACTTTTTCTGTGTGTTTGAGTTTGCTTTTTACAAGGAGAATCTGTTCATGTATTACATATATAATTATTAAAAAATTGTAAGATACTCCTAATATATTCTGCAAGCATTTTCCTATATCAATAAATAGTCTTAAAATGCTAAGAGAAGGTGTCTCGAGAGGGGAAAACAGACGTAGGTGTGAAGAGGGACCCTGGAGAGTGGTAGACAGAGGCAAAGACTATTTCAGGCCATGACAGGATGTGAGGGGAACAGGCTTGGATGTGAGGAAGGGAATACCGGGTAGAGGAACCCAGAGGTAGCTGGTGAGAGGGTGGGTGCTAGGTGTCAGCTCCATTCAGATTTAGAGGCTGCGATGTCCACTTTGGTGAGGGTAGGGGAGGATGATGACAGGAGCTGGAAGTGGGTGAATTGCCAAATACTACTGGAGGTAAAGGCTGTAGAGGGGACTCCAGCTGTGGTAAGAAATGAATGAGGTGCAGGTAGGCAGGTGATTCCCTGCAAGAGAGAAAGAATGTAGCTCAGATGTTGGATTTACCAGGGAATGGGAGATTTAAGGCAGTGTGGCCCAGTGGTCAGAGTACAAGCTTTGGAATCAGGACTGCAATCAAATCCCAGATTCACTGCCTCCTAACTGTGTAACCTTGAATTCTCCTCTGGGAAACAGAAATGATCTTGATAATAGCTATGTGGTAGGGTCGCTGGGAAGATTTGATAAGATGATGGAGTTAAAACATTGCATCCAGTGGCTGGCACAGACCCCCAAATCTTCACCCTTTCTCTTTAATTGATTTTGTGGTTTGAGGCTCTTAAGTGGCAAGAAATCATTTGCATGAATAAAGAGCCATTCTTCCAAGCACTTCCCTCCTAGTTTTCTGGGAGAGTCACTGGAAGCCAGAATTCAAAGTTCCATCCTGCAAAAGCTGAGCTGAGCTTGCCAGGAAGGAGGAGGAGCTGACTGTGGCCCAAGGGCTGGGGAGCAAGGCAGAAGGGGAGAATCCAGCCTTAATTCCCACGCTGCTGGTGCCAGCGAGGCTGACTTTGGGAAAACCTTGTCAGGGGCCACATTTTGGGATCTCTAGGAGCAAGGTGCTCTGTGAATGCTTATCTCAGATTCTCTCAATCCGAGTCTCCCGCCTCCCGCCCGCCCCACCCGCCACTGCCCAAGTCCGGGGAGAGTATGAGTGACTGACAGGCCCTGCTGCAGCTGCAGCCTCCCCAGTGTGGGTACAGATGTGCTCAGCAGCAGCTGTGACGCAGAGCCCACACCTGTTCCCTAGATCAGCTGCTGTAACTGTCCTCCTGGGAAAGCAGGCCAGGTGCCCAGGCCTTGCCAAAGTCAGGTCAGAAAGCAGGTGGAGAGTCGGGCATCTGCCTGTCACAGCAGCGGTGGAGGCTGCCTGGAAGGTCGTGGGGCCCTGGGAGTCTCAGCTAAAGACTGGGCTCCTCTTCCAGCCCAGGCTTGCTCCCAGCTGGACGCCTCCCACGGGCCCTCTGTGGTTTTCTGACCCCCTCCCTGGGCACCACCAAGCTGGGGTGGGAGAGACTGAGGAGCTAGGAAGGAGGCGGGGAGTTTTGAATGGGATGCCTCTGGCCATCTGTTATTCTGGACCTGTATGCTGTAAAGTCAGGCGGACTTATCCTGGGAGGTGGGGGCGCCGTGGAGCTGAGCAGCAATGAGGACCGGAGGAGTCAAAGAGAACTGGGGCTGGGAGACGCCAAGGATGAGGGTGCGTCTGGAAATGAGAGCAGGAGAGCCTCTTGCGTGGCTTTGGCCGCGGAGACCTTCGTTCCGGAGACTCTGGGCTGCCACGGGAGAATTCCACTGAGCATGTGTCGGGGGCAGGCCCGGGCAGGCGGCCGTGGGAGCGCTGCACAAACTCTGCTCCAGGCCTTGGCCAGCCAAAGCGCCGCTCTGGGAGAGCCTGGATACCGGGTGAATCCAGAAATCCCAGGTCCCTGGGAAAATTTCAACAAGGCAACTCTGACACGCGTCCTCTGACACCCAGACCGACACAATATATTGCTCATGCCAATACACATAAAAACCTCCCGATAGAAAACCAGATGGTGAGTTGGCATTGCTGATGTCTGGATTCTACACCCACACCCCACATAGTGCTTATAAAGAACACACCCTCCACTCCTCCAGCCCACCCCACGTTCAGGGAGAGGAATCTTGAGCCTGCAATGCTCAGAATGATGCTAACGCCTCAATGGAACGGTGCTCGCCAATTCCCCCAATATCTCTGGCAGTGCCAGGAGAAACAGCACATGTGGCAAGCAGCTCCCGGCCAGATGTGGGACACTGCTGACCCCTGCTGGCGCTTTTCTCTCCGCGCCAACCAGGGAGAGCCCCAGGGAGAATGGAGTATTGGAAAAACCTTGCAATCTGTCTGGGAGGGGTAGGAAGAAATACCCCAGCTCAGAATCTCCTCATCTGGAGCGCCTTTGATGAGACTAAGATGAAATTACAATAAAACCCAGACTGAGTTTCTGGGAGGAGTGAGACAGACTAATAGTATGTCCCCTTCAGCCTTTGTGGCCTGGAAAACCCTGCTGCCAATCCCCTTGAAACTAAATTGGGAAACCATTAGCAGCACTCCTTTAGCCAAGCTCAACCATTAGGTGGAAAAAAAAAGTAAGAAAGAAAGAAAAAGAAAAGAAAAGAAAAAAACCACCATCCACAAGTAGCCCAAGATTTTCCAGTTACAGTCAACCCCTTCCTTGCCCACCCCTGCCCCGCCCCAACCCCTTGCAGAGTCTTTGTGAAGTTTTTTTTTTTTTTTTTTTTTTTTTTTTTGTTTTTGAGACGGAGTCTCGCTCTGTCGCCCAGGCTGGAGTGCAGTGGCCGGATCTCAGCTCACTGCAAGCTCCGCCTCCCAGGTTCACACCATTCTCCTGCCTCAGCCTCCCGAGTAGCTGGGACTACAGGCGCCTGCCACCTCGCCCGGCTAGTTTTTTGTATTTTTTAGTAGAGACGGGGTTTCATCGTGTTAGCCAGGATGGTCTCGATCTCCTGACCTCGTGATCCACCCGTCTCAGCCTCCCAAAGTGCTGGGATTACAGGCTTGAGCCACCGCGCCCAGCGAGAAGTTTTAGCTTAATTTATTGTGGGTTTAATATTCCCCTTAGACTAAGATGTAATCATCATGGGTTTAATACTTTTCTTTCCATGAGAGAGAGCAGCACTGTGCTCTTTGAAAAATCTTTACTAAGGCCAGGTATGGTGGCTCATGCCTGTAATCCCAGCACTTTGGGAGGCCTAGGTGGGTGGATCATCTGAGGTCAGGAGTTCAAGACCAGCCTGGCCAACAAGGTGAAATCCTGGCTCTACTAAAACTACTAAAATTAGTTGGGCATGGTGGTGGGTGCTTGTAATCCCAGTTACCTGGGAGGCTGAGGCAGGAGAAATGCTTGAACCCGGGAGACACAGGTTGTAGTGAGCCGAGATCGTGCCACTTCACTCTAGCCTGGGCGACAAGAGTGAAACTTAAAAAAAAAAAAAAAAATCACTTTGTAGACACAGAAACGCAGTTCAAATCTTCCAGAATCTCTACTAGAATAGTCATAGCAACCAAAGGAGGACCAGGACTCTGATAATTCCAACAGAATTACTATGGAAGCCCCACAGACAAGTGGTTCCATTATTAAAACTCTTTTCTCTGGCTGGGCATGGTGGCTTGCCCCTGTAATCCCAGCACTTTGGGAAGCCAAGACGGGCAGATTGCTTGAGTCCAGGAGTTCGAGACCAGCCTTGGCAATGTGATGAAACCTCATCTCTATAAAAAATACAAAAACATTAGCCAGTTGTGGTGGTGCATGTCTGTACTTCCAGCTATTTGGGAGGCTGTGGTGGGAGGATCACCTGAGCTCAGGAGGCGGAGGTTTCAGTGAGCCAAGACCATGCCACGGCACTCCAGCCTGGGTAACAGAGCGAGACCCTGTCTCAAACAACAACAACAACAACACAACCCTTTCTCTCCTTTGCACCCTACTCTAAACCCAGAGCTCTTTTTCACTTTGTTGTTAAACTCCAGCAAGGGTGTGTATATACTCCCTATCACTCTACAACCCATCACCATTAGGCCTCCACTCTGAACACTCCTACAAAGGCAATCATGGGCCTCTTAATAGCTAATCTAATGTACATATTCCAGTTCTCATTTTACTTGCCCTCTATAGCATATGACATTTTAATGCCCAGTCATTCATTATTTATTTTAAAATTTATTATGAACTATTTTAGGCCTGCAAAAGGTATAGAGAATAATATAACAAACATAACTATTCTATTGGTCAGGGTTCTCCAGAAAAGCAGAATCAATAGAATCAATAGAATGTACACTATAGAGACAGGGGGAGGGGATGGAGGGGGAAAGAGACGGAGGAGGAGAGAGAGAAACAGAGAGAAAGAGGGAGAGAGAGAAAGAGATTTATTTTAAGGAATTGGCTCATGCAATTGTAGAAACTGACAAGTCCCAAGACCTTCAGGGTGAATCAACAAGCTGGAGACCCAGGAGAGTCCATAGTGTGTTAGTTCCAGTCCAAAGTCGGAAGGCCTTAGAACCAGGAGAGGTGATGATGTAGTTCCCATCCAAAGGACAGCAGGTTCGAGACCCAGGAAGAACCAGTGTTTCAGTTCAAGTCTGAAGGCAGGAAAAAGCCAGTGTCTCAGTTTGAAGGCAGTTAGGCAAAAGGAATTCGCTTTTACTTAGGGGAGAGTCAGCCGTTTTTGTTCTATTTAGGCCATCAACTGATTGGATAAGGTCCACCTATATTAGAGAGGGCAGTTTGCTTTACTCATTCTACAGATTTAAATGTTAATCTCAACCAAAAACACCCTCACAGAAACATCCAGAATAATATTTTACCAAATATCTGGGCATCTTATGGCCCAGACAAGTTGACATATAAAATTTCACCATCACACCTGTAAACGCCCTGAGTTTAAGAAATAAAGCATTACGGCCGGGCACGGTGGCTCACGCCTGTAATCCCAGTACTTTGGGAGGCCGAGGCGGGCGGATCACAAGGTCAGGAGATCGAGACCACGGTGAAACCCCGTCTCTACTAAAAATACAAAAAATTAGCCGGGCGCGGTTGTGGGCGCCTGTAGTCCCAGCTACTCGGGAGGCTGAGGCAGGAGAATGGCGTGAACCCGGGAGGCGGAGCTTGCAGTGAGCTGAGATCCGGCCACTGCACTCCAGCCTGGGTGACAGAGCGAGACTCCGTCTCAAAAAAAAAAAAAAAAAAAAAAGAAATAAAGCATTACAAATATAGTTTTAAGGTTCTCCTCTACTGCATTCCATGTAGCTTTAGTTTACTCATTTTCACTGCTATATAATATTCCATTGTACAACTACACTCTAATTTATTTATTTATTTTTCCTTTGAGACAGAATTTCATTCTGTTGCCCAGGCTGGAGTGCAGTGGCACAATCTCAGCTCGCTGCAACCTCTGCCTTCTGGTTTCAAGCGATTCTCCTGCCTTAGCCTTCTGAGTAGCTGGGATAACAGGCGCCCACCACCATGCCCAGCTAATTTTTGTAGATTTGGTAGAGACAGGGTTTCACCCTGTTAACCAGGCTGGTCTCAAACTCCTGATCTCGTGATCCACCCACTTCGGCCTCCCAAAGTGCTGGAATTACAGGCATGAGCCATTGTGCCTGGCCTATTTATTTTATTGTTTCTTTTTTTTTTTTTTTTTTGCAATTATAAACCATGCTGCTGGCCGGGCGCGGTGGCTCACGCCTGTAATCCCAGCACTTTGGGAGGCCGAGGCGGGCGGATCACAAGGTCAGGAGATCGAGACCACGGTGAAACCCCGTCTCTACTAAAAATACAAAAAAAATGAGCCGGGCGCAGTGGCGGGCGCCTGTAGTCCCAGCTACTCGGGAGGCTGGGGCAGGAGAATGGCGTGAACCCAGGAGGCGGAGCTTGCAGTGAGCCAGGATCGCGCCACTGCACTCCAGCTTGGGCGACAGAGCAAGACTCCGTCTCAAAAAAAAAAAATAAATAAAAATAAAAAAATAAACCATGCTGCTATGGAAATTCTTGTAAGGATCTTACTGTGCACATTTGTGTTTCTCCAGTAGTCTATCCAGGAGTGAAATTGATGGCCACAGAGCCTGGACACCTTTAATTTTACCATACTCCTGCTAACCTTGGTATTGTCAGGCCCTTTTTTTGGACAATCAGATGGATGTGAGATTGTAGATTACCAAGACTTTAATTTATATTTTACCAACTATTAATAGGATTAAACATCTTTTCATACGTTTATTGAGATTAGAATTGCCTTCTATTCCTATTTCCTAATCTTTTTCCAATTATATTGTTGGTCATTTTCTCTTGGATTTATAATAATTCTATAGTGTGGCCAATTGTCCTTTTTCAGTTACATGTTTTTCTCTTATCCTTTCCAAACTGGTGGCTTCTGTCTCAGCACCTTTTTAATAGCTTTATTAAGGTATAATTAACATATCCTAAAATTCACCCATGGTAAAGGTACAATTCAATAATTTTTAGTAAATTTGAAGAGTTGTGTAACTATTACCACAGCCTAGTTTTAGAACATTTATAACATCCCAAAGCAATTCTTCCTACCCATTTGCAATCAATCTCACCCCTAGCCACAGGCAAACACTAATGTGCTTTCTATCTCTATAGATTTTTCTTTTCTAGACATTTAATAGAAATGAAATAATCTAATTTATGGTCTTTTGCATCTGGCTTTTTTCATTTAGAATAACTTTTTGTTTGTTCTTTGTTTTGTTTTGAGATGGAGTGTCACTCTGTCGCCCAGGCTGGAGTGCAGTGGTGCCGTCTCGGCTCACCGCAAGCTCCGCCTCCTGGGTTCATGCCATTCTCCTGCCTCAGCCTCCCCAGTAGCTGGGACTGCAGGCGCCCGCCACCACGCCCGGCTAATTTTTTGTATCTTTAGTAGAAATGGGGTTTCACCGTGTTAGTCAGGATGGTCTTGATCTCCTGACCTCGTGACCCGCCCGCCTCGGCCTGCCAAAGTGCTAGGATTACAGGCGTGAGCCATCGCGCCTGGTCTTAGAATAATGTTTTTAAGGTTCATATAGCTATACTATAGCTATAGTAGTTTTTTCTTCTTTTTATTGCTGAGTAGTATTTCATTGTATGAATATAGCACATTTTGTTTATTTATCAATTAATGGATATTTGACTTAATGATCTCTGACGAGAAATAGCTCTCACATTTATATTTGACCCCCTCTGTGTAATGTGTCTCTTTTCCCCTTCTGACTGCTTTTAAGATTTTCTCTTTATCTTTGGTTTTCAGCAGTTTTACTCTGTTGTACCAAGTGTGTTTTTGTTTTATTTTTGCTTTCTTTTTTTTTTTTTTGAGACAGAGTCTCACTCAGTCACCCAGGATGGAGTGCAATGGTGTGATTTTGGCTCACTGAAACCTCTGCCTCCTAGGTTCAAGTGATTCTCCTGCCTTAGCCTCCCAAGTAGCTGAGATTACAGGCACCCACCACCACTCCTGGCTAATTTCTGTATTTTCAGTAAAGATGGGGTTTCACCATGTTGGCCATGCTGGTCTTGAACTCCTGACCTCAGGTGATCTGCCCACTTGAGCCTCCCAAAGTGCTGGGATTACAGGTGTGAGCCACCATGCCCAGCACTGGCTAATTTTATATTTTTAGTAGAGACCAGGTTTCACCAAATTGTCCAGGCTGGTTTTGAATTCCTGACCTCAAATGAGCCTTGGCCTCCCAAAGTGCTGGGATTACAGGCATAAGCTACTGTACCTGGCCCCGAGTATGATTTTTAAAAAGTTTATCCTGCTTGGGGTTAGTTGAACTTTTTGGACCTATGGATTGTTATTTTTCATCAACTTTTAAGCTACTGTTTCTTTAAATATTTTCTGCCTTATTGTTTCTTTCTTCTCCTTATGGAACTCTAATTGCATGTATGTTAGACTGCTTACTATTATCCCACAGTTTGCTAATGCTCTGTTCATTTTTCTCAACCATTTTTTCCTCTCTCTACTTCAATTTAGATAGTTTTTATTAGCTTATATTCAATTCACTTATTTTTTTCTTCTGCAGTGTCTAATTTGCTGTTAAGCTCATCAACTAAGTCTTCATACATTGTATTTTTCAATTTTATAATTTCCCTTTAGTTTGTTCTTTTTTTTTTTTTTTTTTTTTTTGAGATGGAGTCTCGCTCTGTCGCCCAGGCTGGAGTGCAGTGGCCTGATCTCAGCTCACTGCAAGCTCCGCCTCCCGGAGCTTTCTCCTGCCTCAGCCTCCCGAGTAGCTGGGACTACAGGCGCCCGCCAGCTCGCCCGGCTAGTTTTTTGTATTTTTTAGTAGAGACGGGGTTTCACTGTGTTAGCCAGGATGGTCTCGATCTCCTGACCTTGTGATCCACCCGTCTCGGCCTCCCAAAGTGCTGGGGTTACAGGCTTGAGCCACTGCGCCCGGCCGCTAGTTTGTTCTTGAATTTCCATTTCTTTTGAAATACCTTATCTCTTTACCTATTGTGAATGTTTTTTTCCTTTAAAATTTTCAGCATACTTATAATTGTTGTTTTAAAGCCTTTGTCTGCTGATTCTCATAACTAGATCACCTGACGATCTTGTTGTCTTGTGATTATGAGTCATAGTTTTCTACTTCTTCATATGTCACACAAAATTTGTATTCTGTACCCTGTGTGTGAAATAGCAGTAGAGGTTAGCAGTAGAGGTTTAAGTATAATTTTTGTGTTTTGTTTTCATTTTTCAGGGAGTGGAAGCTTTTCCCTCTGTTTGATGGTTAAAGTGCATAAACATAGGATTATCACATCCACTTGATGAAATGACCCCTAATCATTATGAAATGTCATTCTTTATCTCTGGTAACATTCTTTGCTCTGAAATCAACTCTTGTTGTTATTGTTTCATTTTTGTTTTGTGAGACAGGGTCTCATTCTGTCACCCAGGCTGGAGTGCAGTGGCATGACCACGGCTTACTGCAACTGCTGCCTCCTGGGCTCAAGCGATCCAATCTCAGCCCCCCAAGTAGCTGAACTACAGACCTGCACCACCATGCCTGGCTAATTTTTTGTATTCTTTGTAGAGACAGGCTTTCACCATATTGCCCAGACTGGTCTGAAATCAACTTTGTCTGGTGTTAATATAGCAACTTCAACCTTCTTTTGACTAATGTTAGCATAGTATATTCTTCCTATCCTTTTAAAGGTTTTATATTTAAAGTTCATTTCTTATAGATAGCAAATAATTGAGTCTTACTGTAAAAAAAAAAGTCCATCTAACAGTCTCTGCCTTTAAAATGAAGTGTTTAGGCCATTTAGATTTAATGTGATTATTGACGTAGTTGGATTTGAGTCTATCACTTCGCTGTTTATTTATTTATTTTTTAATTTTTTTGAGACAGAGTCTCACTCTGTCACCCAGGATGGAGTGCAGTGGTTCAAATCTTGGCCCACTGCAACCTCCACTTCCCGGGTTCAGGAGATTCTTCTGCCTCAGCCTCCAGAGTAGCTGGGATTACAGGTGCCTGCCACCACACCCAGCTAATTTTTATATTTTTAGTAGAGACAGGGTTTCACCATGTTGGACAGGCTGGTCTCGAACTCCTGACCTCAAATGATCCGCCCGCCTTGGCCTCCCAAAGTGCTGGGATTACAGGCCTGAGTCACCACACCTAGCTCCATTGTTTATTTTCTATTTGTCCCATCTGTTCTTTGTTCAATTTTTTCTCTTTTTCTGCTTTAGATTGAGTATTTTCACAATTCCATTTTATCTCCTTTGCTGGTTTATTAGCTATAACTCTTTGTTTTGTTATTTCAGTGGTTGCTTTAGGATTCATACTATTTATCTTTAGCTTACCTAAATCTACCTTCAAGTGATACTATACCATTTCATGCATAGTATAAGAACCTTGCAATAATGAGCTTCCATTTCTCTCCTCCTGACCTTTGTACTATTATAACCATGCATTTCCTTTTCCAAATGTTATAAATCCTGAAATACAACCTTATTATTTTTGCTTAAATAGTCAACTATCTTTTTAAAAGTATTAAATAATTTTCTTTCTTTCTTTTTTTTTGAGATGGAATCTTTCTCTGTCGCCCAGGCTGGAGTGCAGTGGCGCTATCTCGGCTCACTGCAACTTCCGCTTCCCGGGTTTAAGTGATTCTCCTGCTTCAGCCTCCCTAATAGCTGGGATTACAGGTGCCCACCACCATGCGTGGCTAATTTTTGTATTTTTAGTAGAGACAGGGTTTCGCCATGTTGGCCAGGCTGGTCATGAACTCCTGACCTCAAGTGATCTGCCCGCCTCAGCCTCCCAATGTGCTGGGATTACAGTCATGAGCCACCACACCCAGCCAGTTTTAAATAATTTTTTTTAATCATATTTTTAAAATACAATTGTAGCTACCATTTCTTCTATTCTTTATTTCTAAAAGATATTTTTTCTAGATATAGAATTCTATGTTGACAATATTTTAAAAGAACTTAAAAGTTACTCTGCTGCCTTCTTGCTTGTATTGTTTCCAATGAAAAATAAGACATCATCTTTACCTCTGTTCCTTCTTTTAACTTCTGCCTTAAGGACTTACTTTAACATTTCTTACACTGGGGACTGTTTGTTGTGAATTATTTCCCCTTTCGTATGTCTGAACATGTCTTTATTTTCCTTTTAATTTTTAAAACAGCTTTATTAATATACAATTTACATACCATACAAGTCACCTATTGAAAATATACAACATGGCCAGGCACAGTGGCTCGTGCCTGTAATCCTAGCACTTTGTGGGGCTGAGACAGGTGGATTGCTTGAGCCCAGAAGTTTGAGACCAGTCTGGGCAATGTAATGAGACCTCTTTTTTATTTTATTTTATTTTTTTTGAGATGGAGTTTTGCTCTTCTTGCCCAGGCTGGAGTGCCATGGTGCAGTCTTGGCTCATTGCAACCTCTGCCTCCCAGGTTCAAGTGATTCTCCTGTCTCAGCCTCCCAAGTAGCTGGGATTACAGGCACCTGCCACCATGGCTGGCTAATTTTTGTATTTTTAGTAGAGACAGAGTTTCACCATGTTGGCCAGGCTGGATGAGACCTCATTTCTACAAAAAATCCAAAAAATTAGGTGGGAGGATCGCTTGAGCCCAGGAGGTTGAGGCTGCAATAAGCTGAGATTGCGCCACTGCACTCCCACCTGGGTGACACAGTGAGATCTGCCCTGCCCCACTGCCACAAAAAAGAAAATGTACAACTCAATGATTTTAAAAAGCTACTTAATTGGGATATAATTGACATACAAAAAGCTGTACATATTTAGTGTATACAACTTAATGAATTTCAATAGTTTTTAGTATATTCACACAGTTCTGCAACTATCACCACAGTCTAATTTTAGAACATTTATCACCCCAATAAGAAATCTGGTACCCATTACAAGTCACTCTCCACTCTTCCGTGCCCCCAACCCAGCCCTAGCAACTGCTCGCTTACTTTCTGACCCTGTAGAAAGAAACTATTAATTTATTATACTTTCTAGTCTCCCCAGACTCAGCTCCTTCTCAACTCAGGAACTCTCCGAGCTTTGCTTGGGTTCTTTCTGCTGCACCACAGCTTGGAAGCTCTTTCACATAGTAAGCTGGGACAATAAGAGGGCGCCTCATTTGTTTCTCATCTCTCACAGACCACTCTCCTTTATTGCCTGATTTCCAGTGTCCTGAAAACTGTTGTTTGATATATTTTTCCCTCTGTTGTTATTTTAAGCAGGAAGATACCTGTTACTCCATCTTGGCCAGAGACAGATATTCATTAAAATGAAAGTCCCACAGGGCCAGGGCGCAGTGCCTCACAATCCCAGCACCTTGGGAGGCCAATGGAGGCAGATCACTTGAGGTCAGGAATTGGAGACCAGCCTGGCCAACATGGCAAAACCTAGTCTCTACTAAAAATACAAACATTAGCTGGGTGTGGTGGCACTCACCTATAATCCCAGCTACTCAGGAAGCTGAGGTGGAAGAATCGCTGGAAGCCGGGAGGTGGAGGTTGCAGTGAGCTGAGATCACGCCACTGCACTGCAGGCTGGGCAACAGAACAAGACACTGTCAAAAAAAAAAAAAAAAAAGAAAGAAAGAAAGAAAAGAAAAAGAGAGAGAGAGAGAGAGAGAGAGGGAGGGAGGGAGGGAGAACGAAAAAAGAGCCACATTAAACAAACCTGACTGAGAACCCACAGGTCTCCAGATACTACATTTGTGGAACATCAGTTTAAGAAATTTTATACAATAACAAAAAGGCAAATAATTTAAAAATAGGTAAAGTCAAGGCATAGTAATCCCAGGACTTTGGGAAGCTGAGGTAGGAGAATTGCTTGAAGCCAGGAGTTTGACAGCAGCCTGGGCAACATATTGAGATCCCGTCTCTACAAAAAATTCAAAAATTAGTTGGGCATAGGGGCACATACCTGTAGTTCTGGCTACTCGGGAGACTAAGGTGGGAAGATTGCTTGAGTCCAGGAGTAATAGGTTACAATGAGCTATGATCACACCGCCGCACTATCTCCTGGATGGCCGAGTGAGACCCTGTCTCTTAAAAAAAAAAAAAAAAAATTGGAAAGAAAGAAAAATAGGTAAGAAGGGGCACATGTTCTCAGGATCTCCTGAGGGCTGTGTCATGAGAAACAAAAAATATATATAAAATAAGTAAAAGATTTAAATAGCTGGGCGTGGTGGCTCACGCCTGTAATCCCAGCACTTTGGGAGGCTGAGGCAGGCAGATCACAAAGTCAGGAGTTCAAGACCAGCCTGGCTAACATGGTGAAACCCCATCTCTACTAATAATACAAAAATTAGCCAGGTGTGGTGGTATGAGCCTATAGTCCCACTTTGGGAGGCTGAGGCAGAAGAATCACTTGAACCCGGGAGGTGGAGGTTGCAGTGAGCCGAGATCTCGCCACAGCACTCCAGCCTGGGCGACAGAGCGAGACTCCATCTAAAAAAAACAAAAAACAACAACAAAAAAAGAGATTTAAATAGACTTTTTTTTTCCAAAGAAGATATGCAGATGGAAAAGATGCTCAACATCATTAGTCATTAGGAAATGTAAATCAAAACCTCAATGAACTACCAATTCACACCCATTAGGATGGCTATAATAAAAAAAGCTGGTAATAACAGGTGTTGGTGAGGATATGGAGAAATGAGAACCCTCCTTGTTAGTGTGAATGTAAAATGGTGCAGCTGCTTTGGAAAACAGTTTGACAGTTCCTCAAGAGTTAAACAGAGTTACCATATGACCTAACAATTGCACTCCTAGATATAGATCCAATATAAATTTAAAAACTCATCCACACAAAAATTTATACATGAATGTTCATATCAGCATTATTCAAAATAGTAAAGAACCGGAAACAACTCAAATGTTAATAACTGATTGAGGGCTGGGCAAAGTGGCTCACACCTGTAATCTCAGCACTTTGGGAGACTGAGGTGGATGGATCACTTGAGGCCAGGAGTTCAAGACCAGCCTGGCCAACATGACTAAACCCTGTCTCTACTAAAAATACAAAAATTAGCTGGACATGGTGGCGTGCACCTATAATCCCAGCTACTTGGGAGGCTGAGGCAGGAGGATCACTTGAACCCAGGAGGCAGAAGTTGCAGTGAGCCAAGATTGTGCCATTGCACTCCAACCTGGGCAATAAAGTGAGACTCTGTCTAACAACAACCACAACAAAAACCTCACTGTTGTTTAAAGAAAAAAAATTAATTTAAAAAAAAACAAAAACTGAGCAGGGCATGGTGGCTCACACCTGTAATCCCAGCACTTTGGGAGGCCGAGACAGGTGGATCACCTGGGGTTGGGAGTTCGAGACCAGCCTGACCAACATGGAGAAACCCCATCTCTACTAAAAATACAAATTTGCCGGGCGTGGTGGTGCATGCCTATAATCCCAGCTACTCGGGAGGCTGAAGCAGGAGAATCGCTTGAACCTGGGAGGTGGAAGTTGTGGTAAGCCGAGATCGCGCCATTGCACTCCAGCCTGGGCAACAAGAGCGAAACTCCGTCTCTGAGATCGCACCATTGCACTCCAGCCTGGGCAACAAGAGTTAAACTCCACCTAAAAAAAAAAAAAAATGATTGAGGAGAGCAAAGATCACCTGGCGACCATCAAGCCGACCATCCAGAGGCAAAATTTCTTATCTGAGGAATTTAGAAGTAATTGGACTTCCCTATTATTCTAAAGCAAGCATCTGGTACCAGGTTTTTAAAAAAATTTTTAAGTAACTAGAATTTCTGTACATCTACTGAATGAATGCATGTTGAAACTCGTTGTGCAGCCCTTGCTGACATTAAGGCACCAAAATATCTACAAATGTAACCACTTATCATGACCTATGTGGCTAATATGGTCCACATTACTCCTAAGCTCCCGCTTTAAGGTCCATAAATACCCCTAAGGAAAAGTCTGCCGTGGGGCACTTACTTTTCTCATGCTGAGGCACCTCACTGCACTCTTCTCTTCTCTTCCTTCCTTCCTTCCTTCCTTCCTTCCTTCCTTCCTTCCTTCCTTCCTTCCTTCCTTCCTTCCTTTTTTCCTTCTTTTTTTTGGCTGTAATTGTATTCATTGCAAAACAGTCCTCTCCAATTTTACTGAGGTGGCTGACCACATCCACAACCAAATCTGTCTCTAAACTGGAATTCGGTTGCCGCCCCAGCCCCAGCCTCCGCTTTCTTGTTGGCACCAGGGGGCACAGCACTCTGTTTTTGTAGGTATCTCTGTCGGCTTCCCCTCCTGTGAGTCTTGCAGGTCGCTCACCCTCCAGACCTTTAGGCGGAGGCCTGCCAGTCTCTGGACAGCTGTGGCGTAGGATGGCAGGCACAATCTCCGGGGGCAGATGAAGGTAATCACGGAGATACTGGATACCTCATTGGTAAGGTACCAGTAGAAACGTCTCCAGGCAAACTGTTCCTTCACGTAGCCTCGGGACTTGAGAGACTGCATGGCCTTCATGACACGAAGGTTGGGCACATTCTTGTCTGCCAGCTCCGGGTGCTTAGGCATGTGGACATCCTTCTCGGCCACCATGACTCCCTCCTTGAAAAGGAGTTCATAAATGGCAATCCAGTTCTTCTTAGGCATCAACATCTCGGCGACTGTAGGGTCTGGGTCCGGGGCTGGAAAGGCGCGTTCTTTCTTTCTAATAAAACTTTCCTTTTTCAAACCTATACTGTTGTCAATAAAGTCTTCCTACCAACCCATGAGTCAACCCCTTTTTTTCTGAGATGGAGTTTCACTCTTGTCACCCAGGCTGGAGTGCAATGGCACGATCTCGGCCCACTGTGACCTCCACCTCCCGGGTTCAAGCGATTCTCCTGTCTCTGCCTCCTGAGTAGCTGGGGTTATAGGTGCCCGCCACCACATGTGGCTAATTTTTGTATTTTTAGTAGAAACGGGGTTTCACCATGTTGGCCAGGCTGGTCTGGAACTCTGGAACTCCTGACCTCAGGTGATCCACCTGCCTTGGCCTCCCAAAGTACTGGGGTTACAGGCGTGAGCCATTGCGAGTGGTGAGTTAACCACTTTTTGATGCGGGGCTCTGACACCTTACCCAGCACTGATGACTTTATAAATAATATATTCTATGTCCTACATATTATTTGGCAATAAAAAAGGAATGAAGTACTTATTAGTTAGTGAAAGAAATAAAAATATTTCCCTTAAAATATCCTTCTTTGGGGCCGGGCATGGTGGCTCACCTGTAGTCCCAGCACTTTGGGAGGCTGAGGTGGGATATATATCCTTCTTTGACATATTTTGAGACAGCTGTTCAAAGGGCCTTGCAAACAGAAGTAGCCCTGCAAAGCTGTCTTTGGTGGGAGAGATTTGCATCAGTAGAGAAAATCTTCACTGATGCAGGCCTTCTCTTCTTTAGATTTAGGAGTCTAATCAGAGTCTCATGACAAATTTAAAGGTCTGAAAGAAATATTTACCATCAATTCTCTCTGAGGGCTGCTACCTGTGAGATTTCATCTACCTAACAAGACCACTTACGCTAGCCAGGCCTCATCTTTTCCCCCTCTCATAACATGTCTTGCCACTAAAACCTGCTTACCACGATAACCTGTTTTTGGCCATGCCCTGAGTTACCATTCATTTTGTAACCTCAAGATGGTATGGGCCAGGCATGGTGGCTCACGCCTGTAATCCCAGCACTTTGGGAGGCTGAAGCGGGCAGATCACCTGAAGTCAGGAGTTTGAGACCAGCCTGGCCAACATGGTGAAACCCCATCTCTACCAAAAACTACGAAAATTAGCCAGGCATGGTGGCACACACCTGTAGTCCCAGCTACTCAGGAGACTGAGGCAGGAGGATTGCTTGAGTCTAGGAGGTGGAGGTTGCAGTGAGCTGAGATTGCGTCACTGTGCTCCAGCCTTGGTGACAGAGTGAGACCCTGTCTCAAAACAAAAAAAAGATGGTATGTAACCTCCTATACTCCATTCGGAGGTTAGGGTAACTGTGCAGTACTCCCCCACGTGCATGTTAATAAATCTATATGCCTTTTCTCCAATTAATCTGCTTTTCGTCAGTTGCTTTTTCATTGATCCTTCAGAGGGCACAGGGGAAGCTTTTCCTTATGTTATGTAAAAGAAACTAGACACGAAAGACCACATATTGTATGGTTACATTATGTGAAATGTTCAGGCCAGGCAAGGTGGCCTGTAGTCCCAGCACTTTGGGAGGCCAACGTGGGCGGATTGCTTGAGTCCAGGAGTTTGAGAACAGCCTGGGCAACACGGCAAAACTCCATTTCTACAAAAAATACATAAAAATTAGCCAGACTTGGTGGCCGCATCTATAGTCCCAGCTACTGGGCAAGGGGGTAGAGGGTACTGAGGAAGGAGGATCGCTAGAGGCCAGGAAGCAGAGGTTGCAGTGAGCCGTGATTGCACCACTGTGCTCCAGCCTGGGTGACAGAGCCAGACCCTGCCTAAAAACAAAAAACAAACCAAACAAAAAAAAATTTGGAGCAGGCACATTTGTAGAAATGTAAAGTGGATACGTACTTGTGTAACCACCCAAAGGGTTCTCCTTGCCCGATACCCAGACAGAGCAGACATATCAAGACAGGGGCATTGCAATACAGAGTTTAATTAATTTACAAAGAGCTTGCTGAAGGAGCGATGGAAGTTTCATTATTACTCAAACCAGTCTTCTGGAAAATTTGGAGACTGGCATTTTTAAGGATAATTTGGTGGGTAGGGGCCAGGAAGTGGAGAATGCTGATTGGCTGTGTCAGAGATGAAATCATAGGGGGCCAAAGTGGGATTATTCTTCCTGTCCTCTGTTCCCAGGTGAGATCCCAGAACTGGTTGAGCCAGATTACCGACCTGGGTGGGGCCAGCTGGTACATCAGAATGCAGTGTGAAAAATGTCTGGAGCCTGATCTTAGGTTTTACAATAGTGATGCTAGCTTTCAGAGCAACTGGGGAGGTTCAAAATCTCGTGGCCTGTCTGCATTAATCTTTTGAGATGAAGTCTCACTCCGTCGCCCAGGCTGCAGTGCAGTGGCGTGATCTCGGCTCACTGCAGCCTCCGCCTCCCGGGTTCAAGCGATTCTCCTACCTCAGCCTCCTGAGTAGCTGGGACTACAGGCCCCTGCCACCACTCCCAGCTAATTTTTGTATTTTTAGTAGAGACGGGGTTTCACCATGTTGGCCAGGCTGGTCTCCAACTCCTGACCTCAGGTGATCCACCTGCCTTGGCCTCCCAAAGTGCTGTGATTACAGGCCTGAGCCACTGTGCGCCCGGACTATCTGTATTAATCTTGAGGTTAATTTGCTAGTGCTGCACAGGCAGTCTGGTCCCCAGGCAAGAAGGGGCTGTGTTAAGGGAAAAGGCTGTTTTCATCTTTGTTTCAAAGTTAAGTTATAAGCTAAATTCCTCCCAAAGTTAGTTTGGCCTATGCCCAGGAATGAACAAGGGCAACTTGGAGATTAGAAGCAAGATGGAGTCAGTTAGGTCGGATCTCTTTCACTGTCATAATTTGCCCATTGCTGTAATTTTTGCAAAGACAGTTTCAGTTGCTTGGGAGGTTGCAGGAAAATGCAGGAGTGATTGCAAATGGGTACAGGGTTTCCTATTAGGTTGATAAAATGTTCTGAAATGGTCTGTGGTGATTGCAAAACTGTAAATATACCAAAACCCATTGAAATGTACACTTTAAACGGGCAAATCATATGACATGTGAATTATATCTCTCTTTTTTTTTTAAAGAAATTTTATCATATACCGTATGTCTATGTGGGCTTCCAGCAACCCTTCTGGCGCTCCTGGAGATCAGGTAGGACTAAGAATTCATGGCACGGCCTTTTGTATTATCCGACTCCCTCCCTCCCTCCCTCCCTCCCTCCCTCCCTCACACCCTTCCTTCCTTCCTTCCTTCCTTCCTTCCTTCCTTCCTTCCTTCCTTCCTTCCTTCCTTCCTTCCTTCCTTCCTTCCTCTCTCCTTTCCTTCCTTCCATGAACTAGATGCTATCCTAGGCACTGAGCATACAGATATTGACCGAGATCTAATCCTGTCCTCAAAGAGTTCACAACCTCATGATTGTCCTCAGCCCCCTGTAGCAAAGGAAACTTTTATTGGGACCACTTCTGTATACCCTGAGCTATGAAGAGTAAATCTAACCTTTCTAAAGTCACATACATCTGCACTTAGTGGGGGCTCAGGTGACGGAACTCTAGTGCTCATAAGCAAGTGAAACACACAATGTAGATTTAATATCTTATAGCTCTTTAGTCCTTCTCATCGCCAGGGTGGGTCACAGAATGCCCATAGTGAAGGAAGCCAAGTCTCCTTCCTTTTTGGGTCTCAGGGTCCAGATATTGTGTAGCTGGAAGCTCATTACTGAGACACTCAGCAGCTGCCAGGTGGGCAAACTCCCTATTTCCCACGCAGCCAAGCCTGACCACCATTATTGCTGGCTCGTGTACCCTTTCCTATAAAGTTGGTGGTTGACAGGGAAGATCCTGGACATTCAGGTCATGGTGCCATCAAGAGCATGGGGCCATCAACCTCTGCTGTGGTCCTTGATTTCACTCCCTATTCATCTCAGTGTGAAGCTGCCTTCTAACCTGGGGCTGTGTCTTATCTCTGACCCAGCTCTTGCTCATGCATGATGACTGCTCCCTGCCTCCCTGTATTATCCCCAAATGATAGCTGCTATGTCTTGTGGTTGCTTGTGAAATCGCTTTTACAAAATTATAACTGAGGAAATTATGACAGTGAAAGAAATCAGACCTAACCATTTTGCTTCTAACCTTTAAACTGTCCTTGTTCATTCCTGGGTGTAGGTGGAAATAACTTTGGGAAGGAATTCAGTTCATGATTTTACTCTGAAACAAAATTAATAATAGCCCTTTCCCGAAAAGACCCTCTTCTTGCCTGGGGACCAGTCTGCCTTTGCAGGGCTAACAAATTAGCTACACGATTTGAAATGACAGTTTAGGGGTCATGCAGTCTCTGACTCCAACAATCTGAACCTCCTTAAATTGCTCCTAGGGATAACATCACTGTTGTAAGCCTAAGATCAGTGCTTGAGATATCTTGCCGACCCTACACTCTGGGTGGATCAGCTGACACAACCCAGAACCATAATCTGGCTCAACCAGTTCTGCCCTCCCACCCAGGAACAGAAAATAGCACAAAAAACTCACTTCAACCCTCTATGATTCCATCTCCAAGCTGAGCAGTTAGGACTCCCCACTTCCCAAGCCCCTACTTGCCAAATTAAAACTCTGATCCAAAAGAAAGAGAGATCAGACTGTTACTGTGTCTATATAGAAAGAAGTAGACATAAGAGACTCCATTTTGTTCTGTATCTGATATGCTGTTAATCTGTGACCCTACCCCCAACCCTGTCCTTGCAAGAGACACGTGCTGTGGTGACTCAAGGTTTAATGGATCTGGGGCTGTGCAGGGTGTGCTTTGTTAAACAAGTGCCTGAAGGCAGTATGCTTGTTAAAAGTCATCACCATTCTCTTAATCTCAAGTACCCGGGGACACAAACACTGGGGAAAGCCGCAGGGACCTCTGCCTAGGAAAGTTAGGTATTGTTCAAGGCTTCTCCCTGTGTGAGAGTCTGAAATATGGCCTCGTGGGAAGGGAAAGACCTGATCCCCCAGCCCGACACCCATAAAGGGTCTGTGCTGAGGAGGACTAGCAAAAGAGGAAAGAAAGCCTCTTGGCAGCTGAGATAGAGAAAGACATCTGTCTCCTGCCCGTCCCTGGGCAAGTCCCTGGGCAATGGAACTTCTCGGTGTAAAACCCGATTGTATGTTCTATTTACTGAGACAGGAGAAAACCGCCTTAGGGCTGGAGGTGGGATGTACTAGTGGCAAGGCTGCCTTTTATGCACTGAAAATGTTTATGGAGTTGTTTGCATATGCACATCAAAGCACAACACTTTTCCTTAAACTGATTCATGTCACAGAGATCTTTATTCACATGTCTTTCTGCTGACCTTCTCCCTACTATGACCCTATTGTCCTGCCACTTCCCCTTTTCCAAGATGGTAAAGATAATGATCAATAAATACTGAGGGAACTCAGAGACCGGTGCCGGCGTGGGTCCTCTGTATGCTGAGCGCAGGTCCCCTGGGCCCACTTACTTTGTCTTTGTGTCTCTTTATTTTCTTAAGTCTCTCATTCCACCTGATGAGAAACGCCCACAGGTGTGGAGGGGCAGGCCACCCCTTCACTTCAACCCTCTATGATTCCATCTCCAAGCTGAGCAATTAGCACTCCCCACTTCCCAAGCCCCTACTTGCCAAATTAAAACTCTGATCCCCGAATGCTCGGAGAGACTGATTTGAGTAATAATAAAACTCCGGTCTCCTGCACAGCCGGGTCTGTGTGAATTACTCTTTCTCCATTGCTATTCTCCTGTCTTGATAAATCGGCTCTGTCTAGGCAGCAGGCAAGGTGAATCCGTTGGGCGGTTACACTTGTGTGCTTATCTTATCTCTCTTGCTGCAATACAGTTTTTGTTAACTGTTGCTTTCTGGTTTGGACCCTGCCTACTACTGTTTTTGAGGTCTCAGCTTGGACATAGCCTCTAGTTATTCCTGGCCACTTGCTATAAGAACACAAAGTCAATTCTTCCCCCTCTAAGAATCAGTCTTGGTAGGCTTTCACCCATCATTGCTAGTCCACTGCCTTTGCCAGCTGTGAGCTGCCATCCATCCCAGCCTCCTGTTTCCCCCTTGGAGTCTACTTCAAAAGGCATCTCCCTCTTCCTCAGCATCTTCTCTTAGTGAAGATGGCTCAGTAAATACTTCTAAAACCTTGTTTCCCTTAGCAATGCCAAGTCTGTAAAAACTGCTTTCTTTCCTAAAAATACGTTTCTGAAGGTACCATCAATGAAGATCTCCGCCTGAAATGACCTTCCTGACAGCAAGTTGTATTTTCCTCAAATGCTTTCCATTCCACATGCTCTTCCAGAACCTTGCCACTCACACATCAGGAAATGGCGTCTCTGTCCCCTTCTTGGAAACTGGGTGAGGCTTCATGACTGTCTCAACTAGTGGAGCACAGGGGAGGATCTGCTACGGGCCTTTTGAGGCCAGTTTTCAAAAGGCGAGACAACTTTCTCCTGCTCTCTCTTGGGATGCTTGTCCTTGCCACCAGCCACCATGCTGTGAGAGAGTCCAGGCCCCATGGAGAGACCACATGTAGGGATTCTGGCTAACAGCCTCAGCTGAGGAGTAAGCATCAGCCTACAGCCACAGGAGTAAGGCAGACTCTGTGAAGAATCCAGCCAGCTCTCATCTGACTGTAATCACAGGAGAAATCCCAGCAAGAACAATCAGCTGAGCTTGGTGAAAGCCTAGAACCATGAGAGAGAAAGACAAATGACTGCTCTGTTACACTGCCAAGTTTGGGGTGGTTTGTTGCCCAGCAACAGGTAACCAGAATGCTGTCCATCTCCATACATTATGAGCCTAACTGCCCTTTATGGCCCAGCTCATTAGCCTGTCACCTCCCATGTAAGCCTTCGCTAATCCCCACAATGGAGTTCTCTCCCTGTCTGAACTCCCGGTGCTCTTCCTGTACCGGTCTCCTCTCCCACATCTGGGTGCACACTTGATCTCTCCCCTCACTGTAAAGTCTCCATTCATATCTCTCGGCACCTAGCCCAATGCTTGGCACATAGTGGGTGCTCAATACAGGCTTTCTCTGTCTGGATGTGTGAAGGATAGGGAAAGGGATCTTGGGGAGAGAACACCTACCAGTGGAGAAGAAAGGGTCCTGAGTGGCAAAACAGTTTCCATGGCTTTCAAAGGCCTTTTTCTCTGACTAGTGTCCTAGGACATTTTTGGCTTCTCTGCTAAGAATGTAGGATCATGAGTTAGAGTCAAAAGGATTTATTAACAAGTATCAAGTGGTCAGAGGTGTTGGAGCCAGAGCAACTCCATCTTGTGTAGGGGCTCAGTAAAATAAGGCTGAGACCTACTGGGCTGCATTCCCAGACGGTTAAGGCATTCTAAGTCACAGGATGAGATAGGAGGTTGGCACAAGATACACGTCATAAAGACCTTGTTGATAAAACAGGCTGCAGTAAAGAAGAGGGCCAAAACGCACCAAAACCAAGATGGTGATGAGAGTGACCTCTGGTCATCCTCATTGCTACACTCCTACCAGTGCCATGACAGTTTACAAATGCCATGGCAACATCAGGAAGTTACCTTATGTGGTTTAAAAGGGGAGGCATGAATAATCCACCCCTTGTTTAGCACATAATCAAGAAATAAGCATAAAAATGGGCAACCAGCAGCCTTCAGGTCTGCTCTGTCTACAGAGTAGCCGTTCTTTCATTCCTTTACTTTCCTAATAAACTTGCTTTCACTTTACTCTATGGACTTGCCCTGAATTCCTTCTTCCGTGAGATACAAGAACCCTCTCTTGGGGTCTGGATTTGGACCCCCTTCCTGTAACAAAGTGCTTCTTGGAAAGAAAGGATTGTCCAAGCTGAGGGTTTTCTTAGGATTACAGTGTACGGCCACTTGGGGGAGCTGAGGCGCTGCGAGGTGTCTTTCACAAGTTCACCAGCAGGTGGCAAGCTTACTAGTGGTTTCTTGCAAACCGGTTTTATCCACGCACACATTCATAAAATACTGAGCACCTACTCCATGTAAGGCTCTGTGTGAGCTACAAAGGAGGGTAAGCTACAATTCCTGCCCTCCAAGACCTTCCAGTTTGGTGAACTCAATGTTTCTTTATTATTATTATTATTATTTTGAGACGGAGTCTCGCTCTGCTGCCCAGGCTGGAGTGCAGTGGTGCGATCTCGGCTCACTGCAAGCTCCGCCTCCCGGGTTCACGCCATTCTCCTGCCTCAGCCTCCCGAGTAGCTGGGACCACAGGCGCCCGCCACCACGCCCGGCTAATTTTTCGTATTTTTAGTAGAGACAGGGTTTCACCTTGTTAGCCAGGATGGTCTCCATCTCCTGACCTCGTGATTCACCTGCCTCGGCCTCCCAAAGTGCTAGGATTACAGGCGGGAGCCACCGCGCCCGGCCAACTCATTGTTTCTTTAGCTTGTCTTTGGGTTGAAATAGTTCTTCAAAAGTCATCCAATCCTTTCTTCTGTCAGTGTAATTTAATATAATCGACCCTGATGGAAGACAGGTGTCAAGAGTCTTGCCAAGGCCGGGCGCGGTGGCTCACGCTTGTAATCCCAGCACTTTGGGAGGCCGAGGTGGGCGGATCACCTGAGGCCAGGAGTTTGAGACCAGCCTGGCCAACGTGGTGAAACCCCATGTTGGGGGGTTTCTACTAAAAATACAAAAATTAACTGGGTGTGGTGGCGCATGCCTGTAGTCCCAGGCTGGGAGGCTGAGGCAGGACAATCGCTTGACCCTGGGAGGTGGAGATTGGGCACCTGGGCAACAGACCGAGACTCTGTCTCAAAAAAAAAAAAAAAAAAGTTTTGCTGAAAGTCTGGTTATTTTCAGTCTACTTCACTGCTTTAAGTAGATAGGCCAGGTGATCATAGATAAGATCAGAACAGTGAAGGTGGTGTGGCTAGAGACCAGGAGAACAGGGAGAAAGAGATTTTATTTTTTTTTTTTTATTTTTTATTTATTTATTTATTTTTTTTTTTGAGACGGAGTCTCGCTCTGTCGCCCAGGCTGGAGTGCAGTGGCCGGATCTCAGCTCACTGCAAGCTCCGCCTCCCGGGTTCACGCCATTCTCCTGCCTCAGCCTCCCGAGTAGCTGGGACTACAGGCGCCTGCCACTTCGCCCGGCTAGTTTTTTGTATTTTTTAGTAGAGACGGGGTTTCACCGTGTTAGCCAGGATAGTCTCGATCTCCTGACCTCGTGATCCACCCGTCTCGGCCTCCCAAAGTGCTGGGATTACAGGCTTGAGCCACCGCGCCCGGCCGAGAAAGAGATTTTAAAGCAGGAGGAAAGCAAACTGATTGGGAGATTAGGAGCTGGTGTGATTGGAACTGGGCCTGTCAGAAAAGCCTATCCTGAGCCTTCAGCCAGCTACCTGTGCCTGCACTTCCTTAGAGCATGTGGAGCCATGCACAGCCAGCTGCCCAGGAGCTCCCTGCTGCCTGCTCCTGCCCTGAGTCCCCAGCTCCTCCTGCTTTCCCCTCCCCACACTTTGGCTGTGAGAGTCATTCCACAGTTTTGCCTGTTTGGGACAGAGGCAGTGGCTGCAGAGGGAGAAGGAGGGAAGTGACCTTACATCAAGTTCAGGCCAAGGGGAGGGGAAGAGGAAGTGGTCATTTAAAAACCTATCTAGACTGTTTCACAGTGTCCTTAAGGACCCAACCCTGAGCCACTCCAGTGCATTTCTGAATCACCTTTCAAGCTCCCCTGGAACATTCTTTGTGCTTCACAGTGTAAATTTCAGCTTGAAAATCAGAAGAGGTTTCTGGATCAGGAACCCCCTGGAGTTTTTATTTTGTTCCTTTCTAAATGGATTTCCCCTTTTCTTGTCTCCAAGCATTTTATTTTTACAACATGTATACACTGCCTTTTCCGATTTTCATTTGCTTCTGGCTGCCAAGCTCATTTCTCCAGCACACCCTGGGAGATTCTAGGAAACCTCCTTAGAAAACATGAATACAGGGACTGAAAGCAAATGCTGGGCCTTATTCCACAAGACCCCTTTGACTTGCCTCATCACAGCCTAGGCACAGCAGAACAGCGCCAGAGCCAGGGAGAGCCTTGCAGATCACTTACATGGGTAGGCGGGCCTAGTCATATTCCCAGGGGCCCACAGAGATACTACCACCAAGCACGACACATTTCCTAGGAACTCCATTTCTCTGAACAGTCAGTAATTTTATTTTTATTTATTCATTCATTTATTTTTTGAGACAGGGTCTCACTTTATCACCCAGGCTGGAGTACAGTGGCATGATCTCGGCTCACTGCAACCTCTGCCTCCTGGGCTCAAGCAATCCTCCCACCTCAGCCTCCCTAGTAGTTGGGACTACAGGCATGCTGCACGTCCAGCTAATTTTTGTATATTTTGTAGAGACGGGGTTTTACTGTGTTGCCAAACTTGTTCTCAAACTCCTGGACTCAAATGATCCACCTGCCTTGGCCTTCCAGAGGGTTGGGATTACAGGTGTGAGCCACTGTGCCTGGCCAGTGAGTCATTTTAAACATTATCTTTTTATGAAGACAAACACAGTTATGTGCCAAGGAGAATGCAAAATTCAAATAAATTTTTACAATAAACCCCAAGACTTCAAGGACTGGGAATGGACTGATTCTGACAACACTGTGGTTATCACATCCACTTCTTTGCTGTCAGAGGTACCTCAGTGGAAATTTTTGAGAATACTGAGTTAGTCCAACCTCCCATTTTACCCATGAGGAAAGCTGAGGTCTAGGCCATGGTCACACAACTACTAAGTTCGTTACTGCCGTAAGCCCTGGTCTCCTCACATGCAAAGCAGGGGGTAAAAATAGTCCTTACTTCATACAGCTACTACAAAGATTAAAGGGGACTATTGTGTAAAATACCTGACAGGTAGTAAATGCTTAATAATTATAATTATTCCTCATTATCAACAGTATTTTATTTGTTTTTTGGTTTTTTGAGACACAGTTTCACTCTGCCACCCAGGCTGGAGTGTAGTGGCTGGATCTCAGCTCACTGCAACCTCTGCCTCCCGGGTTCAAGCAATTCTCTTGTCTCAGCTTCCACAATAGCTGGGATTACAGGCACATGCCACCACGCCTGGCTAATTTTTGTATTTTTAGTAGAGATGGGGTTTCACCATGTTGACCAGGCTGGTCTTGAACTCCTGACCTCAAGTGATCCACTGGCCTTGGCCTCCCAAAGTACTGGGATTAAGGCATGAGCCACTGTGCCAGGCCATCAATAGTATTTTAAACCATAGATGACTGAGACCCTAAATCATAGAGCTGAGATTCAAACTGAAAGTTTAGGGCTGGATCTTTTTTTTTTTTTTTTTTTTTTTGAGATGGAGTCTTGCTCTGTTGCCCAGGCTGGAGTGCAGTGCCACAATCCTGGCTCACTGCACCCTCTGCCTCCCAGGTTCAAGCGATTCTCTGCCTCAGCCTCCCAAGTAGCTGGGATTACAGGTGCCCGCCACCACACCTGGCTAATTTTTGTATTTTTAGTAGAGACGGGGTTTCACCATCTTAGCCAGGCTGGTCTTGCACTCCTGACCTCGTGATCCACCCGCCTCGGCCTTCCAAAGTGCTAGGATTACAGGCATGAGCCACCGCACCCACCTTAGGGCTGGATCCTTTAAAGCATAGCTGTCCCTGGTGATCTAAGGGGTCTTGCTTTACGCTGGGGTCCATTTCAGCTATGATATGGCTTTGAATACCCCATGGGAAGTGTGAACACTGATGTCTGTAGAAAAACATTCTCCTCTGTGCAGTGAGGTCTTTACTCTCTGAGCCTTCATATCCCCCAAATTTATTTATTTAGCTCTACAAAATCCTCAATCCCTTCAAGAAGAACTTGGGGAACATGGCTGGGCGCGGTGGCTCAAGCCTGTAATCCCAGCACTTTGGGAGGCCGAGACGGGCGGATCATGAGGTCAGGAGATCGAGACCATCTGGCTAACACGGTGAAACCCCGTCTCTACTAAAAAATACAAAAAACTAGCCGGGCGAAGTGGCGGGTGCCTGTAGTCCCAGCTACTCGGGAGGCTGAGGCAGGAGAATGGCGTGAACCCGAGAGGAGGAGCTTGCAGTGAGCTGAGATCCGGCCACTGCACTCCAGCCTGGGGGACAGAGCAAGACTCCGTCTCAAAAAAAAAAAAAAAAAAAAGAACTTGGGGAACATGTCACACATTTTCTAGGATGTAGGGAAGAGGAATACCAAATGGTTTGGTATAAAAGGGATTTGTACTCCTTTAGTAAGAAGTACTAAATAAATGCCATAACCTGCCATCCCTTGCCTTTCTTGACTCCTTTCATGTTATTTTCTTTTGAGACAGGATCTCACTGTTGCCCAGGCTGTGGCAGGATCAGCCTTCACCTCCTGGGCCTAAGCAATGCTCCCACCTCAGCCTCCCATGTAGCTGGGACTACAGGTGTGCACCACCTTGTCCAGATAAATTTTGTGTGTGTATATACACACACACACACACACACACATATATATATATACACACACACACACACACACATATATATATAATATACACACATACACACATATATATACACATTTTTTTTGTAGAGATGGGGTTATACCCAGGTTGGTCTCCAACTCCTGGGCTCAAGTGATCCACCTGCCTCAGCCTCCTAAAGTGCTGGGGTTACAAGTGTGAGCCACTATGCCTGCCTGGCAACTCCATTCATTTTCTTCCCCAGGCATCGCCACACTTTCCAGGTGTGAAGATGCCTGGGGAAGGCTCCCAAGGGTCCTTCCTCCTTGAAGCTCTCTCTCTCGGCCTCCATGCCATGAGTTTCTCCTACCTCCTTCATCATTCCTTCTCAGTTTCCTCTGCGGGCTCTCGGTCACCCTCAAAGGGTATTTCTTGGGGTTCTGAGCCTGCTCCTTTTTATAAGCTCTCTCTTGACTGAAGACCCCAAAATCTCTTTCACCAGCCCTGGCCCCTCTTTTGCTCTGTGTTCAATTGTCCACTGGACAGTTTCACTTGGATGTTCCACAAGCATCTCAAATCCAACGAAACTAAGTTCATTATCCCTTCTTGCCCCCTAACCTGCAGCTGGTTCTGAATTCCCTAACTTGGTGAGTTGCCCAGCCTAGAAACAAGGAGGCATCCCTGACTCCTCCCTCCCTTTCTGCTGCACCCCACCCCCAGAAGAAAATTGTTTATCAAGTCTGGCAGATTCCGCCTCCTCAATAACCCCCAAATCCATCCCTCACTTTCCATCCTCGGGGCTACGGCCAGTCATCACCTCTTCCTTGGACTATTGCAATAATCTTCTGGTAGGTGCTCCTGGCTCTCCTCTCACCTCAAAGGGAGTCATCGCTATCTTCCTAGAATGTTTTTCAAACTGATCATGTCGCTTCCCTACTTAAGGTCCTCCAATACTCCCACTGGTCTCAGGACAGTCCACCCACTTCAAGTGGTGTATAATGTGCGCCATGTTCTTCTGGTCTCTGCCTACCCAACAGGTCCATCTCTCTCAGAATCCTGTCTTTCATCTCAGATGTCAGCTTGGCTGATAAACTTGCCATTCTCTGGTTGAACAATGCTGCTGCAAGATCTTGCCCCTTCTTCTTGCTTCCTGGACAGCTCTTAATCATCTTTCCTGACCCCAGGCTCTCCCCCAGGGAAAAAGAATTAAGCATTCATCCTTTGTTACTCACTGTCCCCTATATCCCTTCCTTCATGCCCATGAAAGACTTTGGGACCCTGATATTAGTTTACCCATTAGATGAGTAAACTTCTTGAGGTCACGATCCAAGTTATAGTCTTCCTTATATTCCTAGAACCTAGAGACCAGCACAGAGTGGGGCTCCAATAAATGTCTGCTGAGTGAATGGGTGGTTGGATACATGGATGAACATGTGGATGGATGGATGGATGGACAGACAGATGGGTGAACAAGTGGATGGATGGGTGAATGAATGAACGGATGGATGGACAGATGGATGAAAGGATGGACAAGAAGATCTCTGGTCCAGACTGGATCTCTAAGCTCTCTGGCATGATGGGCAGAACTAAGTCAGCCACATTTCCTTACACTTTCATCAGCCTCACACCAGGTCCCCCTCCCTTGGGATCAATGTGGAAAAGAAAGGTTTCACCACAGGAGAGGAGAATGAAGATGTAGCATCAGGATGCTGATGAGGGAGGAAAGAGAAGAAAAGATGCCAGATGAAGAGGCAGAGAAAGTTGGAAGCTGGAGGTCAGGGGCCCTACTTCCTGCTGTAACAGGCCCCACTTCATCCCCAGCAGCCATCAAATACCAACCCAGAGGTGTTGGGAAATAGAGTGCACAGAGAGGCCATAAAGATACTGAAAAGGTTAGACATTTGTGAGAGTCCTGAGAAGCAGGCAAGCCCCTAAGTGTGTCAAGACTCCTTCTAGAACCCCCAGCAGATAATCTCTTGGTGATGAGCTCTGACTGCATTGTCTCTGCAGATGTGGGTGCTGCTGGCTGGCTGGGGCCAGTCTAGATATGGTTATATAAATAAGGTCAGCCAGAATGAGAATGTCTGCCTTAAGGATGTCCCAAGTATTGAAGATGTTTACTGGTTTTTCTGTGATTTCAACATCAGGCTTGTGCCTGTTTGCCCACAGTGGGTAACCCCAGCATCACCTTTGACTCAACTCATTCCCAGAGCCCTTCCTCATCCCTCAAGTCTTCTTTATCTGCAAACGTGCTATCTAAGACCAAGCCCAAGTAACTGGCAGCAGGCTGGGAGAACAATATAATCAGAAGGTGTGAGGTTCTGGAAAAACACCAGACAAGGCAGGTCCCACTTGGCTTGCTTTATCTGTAGCTCTGCATAGACAGCTCCTAAGACATGTGCCCTGACAGTCTTTGGGTGGACAAGTGGGGTGACCATCTGCCCTGGACTGCCTGAGATAGTCTTGTTGCCTTAGTGTAGTTATGAATACTACCACATACCACTTACTATCCAAAGTATTCTGGTTTAGATGACACATTGTACAACCACTCTGTTTACAAGTTGCTTTAAGATCTGGGAGAAATCCAAGTGTGACTGCAGTAACTGCTCTTCTTTTCCTGGATCTACCCTAAAGCCATTTCACAGCACAGGTTGGCATGTCCTCACAGGGAAATTTATAAACAGCCCCACGACTCCAGAGAGGACAAACCCAGACCAAAGAAGGAAATGTAGGAGTTTGCCCTTTTGTAAAATCCTGGGCAAAACTCCGAGGCTCATCTCTCCAAGATACTGAGAATTGAAAGGAGGGGGGAAATCCCACGGGATCGCCATCTTTGGGCGGAAGCCCTCGGTCTCTGACACTGACAGTAGTTCTGCAGTTTAATGTACCTGTTTAACTATTGTTTGGTCAGTGCAGCCGTGACTAGAAATTCTTCTGGTTTCTCCTCCTACATCTTGGTTGGGTCAGATGAAGATGGCCCAATCTGCAAGAAACACTTGTTGTGTGCTTATAGACATTTTAATCTTGGAGGGCTTTGTTTATAGGATGGACCTGGCCAAAGGAAACATGTTACTTAGGCTTGAAAGCAAGAAAAACCTAGATAAACACTTTTTTTTTTTTTTGAGGCACACGCTTGCTCTGTCGCCCAGGCTGGAGTGCAGGGGTGCAATCTTGGCTCACTGCAACCTCTGCCTCCCAAGTTCAAGTGATCCTTCCACCTCAGCCTCTTGAGTAGCTTGGATTACAGGTACACACCACTATGCCTGGCTAATTTTTAAAAATTTTTTGTAGAAACAGGGTTTAAAATTTTTTTGTGCAAAACAGGTTTTTGTAGAAACAGGGTAAACCCAGGTCTCAAACTCCTGGGTTTAAGCAATCTGCCTTCCTCGACCTCCCAAAGTGCTGGGATTACAGGCGTGAGCCACAGTGCCTGGCCAAATACTTCATTTTCTAGATCATAAGATGCTTCACTTTACTCCTGGCAAAAAGTTGATTCAGCAAACCAGGGCTTTAAGTGAAGCCGGTTGGGACCTGAACCCTTGACAACTGTCCAGGGTGGAAGACGTAGCAGCTGCATCTATAGGCCACCTGGGGTGTAGGGTGACCAGCTGCCTAGCAAACCCTCCAGGGCCTCCCCGCAGTGAACTGCTATGGGCATTAGGAGGCTGCAGAAGTTTCTTCTAAGCATGCTCTGGAATACAGTAGAAAGTGACACACAGAGACACCCCACACAACATTCGCAATCACACTGAAGTGTACATCCCAGATCTGAGTGCGCTTTATTTCCCATCACAGTCTGCACCCTGAAAATAATGGAATCCAATCTGAGAGAATAAGACAACACCAGCTCTTGATTTCCTTTGGTCTTAGAAATAAAGCATAACAAGTTCACAAAAACCTACAAACTACAAGACAGGGCTTTGTTTCCCGAGGCTGTCACTCCTTCTTTACTCCTCCTATTCCTGGAAACATCATTTTCTCTTGCAGATTCTTCATGTTCCCCCAAATCCAAATTCACAAGTTCCCAAAAAGGGCAATGCTCCTTGCTTGTTGCACTGCAGGACAGAGTGGGGCTGGGAGGAGGAAAAGAAAATGATGCCTCGCTTCACATCTGGCTCTCCTTTCCCACCTAGTCCCTCCCTGCCAGAGGCTCCTGGGGAGCTCCTGCTCTGTCTAGAACATTGGGTTTCTGGGCTGTTTCCCATTCAGGAAAGGGGTGAGGGCTCTCCTCCCACCCAGGCAGCACCTCTGGAGGCTGTGAGCGTCTCTGCCCCCTGAAACGCCTGCACAGGGCACTCAGGAAGGGCTGGGGACTGGGTGAGGAGGTGGGGACAGAATGCCCCCTGGAAACTGCCCCAGGGGCAGCTTGAGTGGCCTGAGCCTGTGTCTGTCCTACTGAAGGGTGGAGCCCCTCTGTGGAGGTACCCACTTTTCAGAACTGCTGCTTTTGGGGGAGAACACCTTTTCCCAGGTGTTGTCCTTGGGGTAGCAGGGAAGACTGGGAAAACTGAGCGGCAAGAGCTGTTGGAGGGGGGAGTTACATTTATTGACTATTACATTCCGGGTGCTGCTGAAGGTCGCGGGTCCTACAAGATCTCCTTTTAGCCCCTCACATCCCTGTAGATTACAGGTCGTTCACAGATGACCCTGAACCCAGAGGGGCTGTCTAGGCCCAGGGCCCAGCTAGTGAGTGGATGGGTGGAATCAGACCTGCCTTGGAAGGGTCTGTCTTACCCTGGCGCCCAAGATGTGTCCCTTACCCTCTGGCACCAGGATATGTAAATTCAGGACACCCCTTTCGTTAGGGGCCCAAGTTTATCATGGGTCTGATCTCTAAGGTCACATCTCCGCCTTCTCACCTGACCGACAGGAAAACCCCGAAATGTCCCTCGCACGTGCAAGACGTTTTCCGCGGTGGCGGCGACAGGGCGCACAGTGGGACCGCAGCACAAGCGCGGGGCACCCCCACAGTCGGCGACTCCTGCCCCCGCCCCTGCCGGCCGGGCAGTCCTGGGGCCTGGGAGGGCAGCACCGCCGGGCTTCGCGCCATGACATCAGCCCTGGAGTGGTGCAGTGTGCAAAGCCCACTGGTTGGCGTGGCCCGGGACACGCCTTCCCCGGAGCGGAACAAAACGGCGCGCAGGCCGGGCGCACCCAGCCGCCACTTCCGAGAGCGCCCGCAGCCCGTGCGCCGCCGAGCCAGCTGCCAGGTGAGTGCGCCCTGGGCCACGCGGCTCTGCGCCCCGCGGAGGGGCGCCTGGGCACGCCCTCAGCGCCTCCCGGTCTTGCTCGCTCCGCCGCGGCCCCCGGGGCTGTCGCAGGCGGGGAATTGTGAGAAGTGACCGCAGTTAGCCCGGGCAGTGCTGCTCTTTCCTGGAGGCACTAGGTCCCTCCCCATCCCGGGCCTTCCTGGGCTTCCTGGACACAGTTGGCTTCCGCGTGTCCGTGACCCAGGGCGACCCGGCTACCCCCAACCGCCTGCAGGTCGGGCAGAACAATCGGCGATTCTGCGCGCTACTGACGCTCATTGTATGGCAGAGAGATGAGGGCATCCGTGCCACCCCCTCCCTCACCCTCCTGCTGGGGAGAAAATGCCTGCGGGCGGGGTGGGGCAAACATCTGGCTTCATGGGCCTGACCTTGGACGTCTGTGTCCCTGAGCGCAGGTGTGAGTTTTCCCTCTTGCGAAAGAACTGCATGGAAACCTCTCCACTCCAAATCTTGGTGCTAGGTGGTGATGGTTACTGAAACCTGAAAGAGCCTGCAGCCAGTGTTTTCTGGCCTCAGGCCTTGAAAGCTGGGCAGTAAGAAAGGGACTGGTGTTGAGCGCGTTTAAAGCAAATCACAATGTGTTAGCTAACAGTCAGCCCTCTGAGGCAGGTATGTATCTACTAGTACAGACCAGAGAATATTTTGCGTGCTTCTGGTTCTGGTGCTGTTGTGATCTAACCGGGACCCAGGAATCGGCTGGAGCAATAGTGGGCTCAGGCTCTGCCTAGAGCCCTGGGCTCCCACCACCCACCCCGCTGCTCCCTGAGAGTGAGTGAATGGGCAGGCCCTCCCCACGCTGGGATACTGTCACAGTGGCACCGAGGAAATCCACTGGGCCCTGGTAGAAAGTGTATCAGTGTATCATGAAGAGGTGGCCTGGAGTCTTTGTGGGGGATTGTTTGGAAGGCAGAGTTTTGACTCAGATTTGCCACTTAACACACAGGTTTCCTTGGATAAACTATTTAACTTCTCAATGCCTCAATTTCTTTCAGGGATGCTACAGAACCTCCGACACAGGAGTGATCTGCCAGTTACTATCTTCTTTCTTGTCCCCCCCCATCCCTTCCCTTCCTCCCAGAAGCTAAGGAGGCTGGAGGTGCTGCCTGTCTCCCTCTGTCCTCTCAGAGTGCATGTTGGGGATTTTCCCCAGGTGGGATTTGGGGATGGTACTGAGCTTCCCCTGCTCTCATTCAACTGCTGCCTCCTGACTCTCCAGCTGGTTTCTGGCTCAGGAGGCCAGGCTACCTCTTTTGAGAGAGACTGTCCTCAGCCCTCAACTGCTGATGGGCAGCTTTTACCCATTGTTTCCTAAATCCAGCTTCCTCCTGCTCACGGTCTTCCAGTGAATGACCCTTTTGCCTTGGAGAGGATATCCGGGGCGGAGGCAGACGAGGAAGGAAGTTTATCCTGCAGAGGGTGTAGTGTGGGTTAGAGGAGAGGAAGGAGAGAACTGTCTGCAAGGCCTGAGATGCCCGGGATGGAGGGTATGCGGGGGATGCAGGAGAGAAACTAAAGAGAAGGCCCATCAGCTCGGCAACTGGCCTGCTAATAAAATGGGAAAAACAGGGGTGCTATGGCCTCTTTGCCTCTGGTCTGTCTTAGCACCTTCTTTCCTGGCCCAGGTGTTTGCTCTTTTAATTGTACACATGTGCATCTGCTTCTGGAGCTAGTGAGTCCTGACTGGGCCAGAGTTGCAGCCTGGGAGTATAGTGACACTTGACGGGGTGATCAGTACATATTTGATGAATGAGTGGGGTAGCAATGGTCTTTCAGCTGAGTTGGCCTGCTGGACACTCATAAACCTTGCAAATAGTTACTAGCCAGTTTTTCCACTTGGGTAGATTGACAAGCAGGTGAGAGAAAAAAAGGCATAGTTTTTTTTGTTTGTTTGTTTTTTGTTTTGTTTTGTTTTGAGGCAGTCTTGCTCTGTCGCCCAGGCTGGAGTACAATGGCACAACATTGGCTCACTGCAACTTCCGCCTCCGAGGTTCAAGCGGTTCTCCTGCCTCAGCCTTCCAAGTAGCTGGGATTACAGATGTCTGTCAATACACCCAGATAATTTTTTGTATTTTTAGTAGAGATGGCATTTTGCCATGTTGGCCAGGCTGTTCTTGAACTCCTGACCTCAGGTGATCCACCTGCCTCAGCCTCCCAAAGCATTGGGATTACAGGCATGAGCCATTGCGTCCGGCCGGTTTTTTTTTGTTTTGTTTTGTTTTTTTTTTTTTAGAGACAGTGTCTCACTATATTGGCCAGTCTGGTCTCGAACTCCTGGCCTCAAGTGATCCCCTCCCTGTCCCCACCACCACCTCAGCCTCCCAAAGTGCTGGGATTAAGGCATGACCCACTATGCCTGGCAACATAGTTTTTATTCACTGTCCGTCTCCTGGTGGGTGAAGTGAATTGGGAAGGCTTTTCTGGCAGGTTGCTAAAGCTTTAAATATTTATGTAAGCCTAGCTTATTGTGAAACGTTGGCTGGCTAGATGAAGACACATGGGTTAAATATTTTGGGATCCAAAGAGGTGCTAGTGAGAATAAAAAGACTTTTTCCTCCAAGTCAGCCATTTGGCATTACTCAAGCATATTGTCAAATATCAAAAGAGACACAAAACTGAACAATAGGTATTAGAGTTGGCATGTCCTTAAGATAAGGATAACCAGATATCTGCACTTGCAGTGTACCAGACAGTGTGAGAAATACTTCACATGTGTTATCTTGGACAATTTATGAAGTAGCTACTGATGCTCTCCATTTTACAAATGGAGAAACTGAGGCTCAGTGGTAGTAAGAAACTTGCTCAGGATGACAGCTAATCAGTTTTGAAGCTGCCATTCCAACATAAGCTGATTGTTTTCAGAACGTATGCTCAGTCACTACCCTATTATTTTTCTTTGCTCCTCTACATTTCCTTTTTCCAGATCAACTCACTAAGGAAATATCTGCCATTTGTGAAACACATCAGCTTTACAAGTTGCTTTACAGTGGCTTATAAACTATTTAAGGAAGATATCTTTCACTTGGATGGGTCAGAGTTAGAACTCCTGACCTCTGGGTTTTCAGTCTGTTGCATGGCCAGGTAGGAGCAGAGGGGACCCCTGAGAGTTGGTTGCCAGCCACCAATGGATATGCTTTCACCACCTCTGCATGTTGAGTTTCAGAGCCAGGTTTGCAGAAAGAAAAGAAGCCTGGAAAAGAGCCTGCTTGAGAAAGAGAGAGCGAGCTAGTAAAACTTGAGGGGAGGGCAGAGAAGGTGAGGTGGAGGGGTCCTGGGTTCTGACTGCTGTTTCCAGTTGTCAAGAATTTATATGGTAACGACGTTCCTGTACTACGCAGCTCCCTAGGAATGTGTCTGACGCCAGCACTGAGTCATTCCCATGTATGGTAAAGTGTGTAAATACGGGGGCAGCTAGCATTTCCAGACTCTGGTATTTCCAGTGCTTCCCCAGGGCCAGAAGGCAGTGTCTGAGTCTTCAGGGTGACAACAGAGGAAGAAATGGAAGGTTAGCAGCTGGAGCTCAGCCCCAGCTAGGCTGCCAGCACCCCCTACCCCCAACTGTGTGCCTGGCTTTCTTTATGTGGCGGGGGGGGGGGGGGGGGGGGGTGCGTGGGTTGGCGCTTCCTGGGATGTCAACTGCAAACAACCTGTGTTTATAAGGCCTAAGTGCTAATTTGCTTTAACTTTTTAAAAATTAATCAAAGAAAAATCATTCACACCATCTTGTTCAGCATGGAATAACCAACATCATTCCAGATCTGGATAAAAACAAGGAAACCCCATCTGTTAATTTGTCTGTGAGGCTTTATTAGAATACAGGATTTCCTGTAGAAGTTTTAAAATACTACAAAGAAGTCAACGACTTCCATTTCTACCTGTGTTGACCTTCAGACTTCTTTTTTTTGAGACAGTTTCACTCTTGTCCCCCAGGCTGAAGTGCAGTGGCACGATCTTGGCTCACTGCAACCTCTGCCTCCCGGGTTCAAGTGATTCTCCTGCCTCAGCCTCCCGAGTAGCTGGGATTACAGGTGTGTGCCACCACACTCGACTAATTTTTTTTTTTTTTTTTTTTAAGTAGAGATGGGGTTTCATGCTGTTGGCCAGGCTGGTCTCGAACTTCTGACCTCAAGTGATCTGCCCACCTCAGCCTACCCCAGTGTTCGGATTACAGGAATGAGCCACTGCACCCTGCAAACTTCTGAGCTCCGAGAGTAGGGAGCTCTGCTCTAGAAGGCAACGGGGGCAAGTGGGGAAAGGGAGAGACATACACCATCCTTGTCAGCTCACAGTCTCACAAGAGCCACTGGACATGGATTTGAAAAGAGAAAACTCATACAATAGAGAGAAGGATCCCTGAGCTAGAATGACAGTCAAGTTCTGGAGTCCCATAGGGCCTGGAGTGATGGTAGCTCAGTGATGCTGGTTACTTTCTCAGAGAGGCGGGTCATGTGCAGGGTTTGAAGGAAACATGAGGTGGGATATGCAAAGCTGAGGCCATGCCTGCCCCATCTCCATGGCAGCCATTCTCCCCCTACCCGGGACCCGGACCTTCAGGAGAGGCTGATTTCCTGAGCTCTTAGGTGTCACCTCTAAGACTTGGCTCTGAGCCCTGACCATTGGGGCCCCCTCCTTCCCTCTCTACCCTCAGCTGCTCTCTGGACACTGGGGCGTGGAGGCAAAAGCTGAGCTACAGATTGGAAGGGATGCCAGCCCTCCTGTCCACCTGGCAGATACTAAGCAGCTCAGCTAATGCGAGGGAACTAGATAAACATCTGACAGGTTTCTACTGGAGCAAGTGGGTGGGGACTTTGGCCCTGTGCCGTCAGTCTCTCTTTTGCCCTAGGGAATGGGAGAGATGGGATTTTTCCACTGGAGAAATAAAGATATGGGATGGTTTTGAAGGGTTTGATAAGAAGGGGCTTGCCTTCAGACACTGGTGGCTGGCAGTTAGGGATTTTACATCTCTGTGATGGTTCCTTCAACCTGTCACCTGAGCTGGACTTTTCTTCTTTTCTTTTCTTTTCTTTTCTGTTTTCTTTTCTCTTTTCTTTTCTTTTCGACTCTATTGCCCAGGCTGGAGTGCAGTGGTGCAATCTCTGCTCACTGCAACCTCCATCTCCTGGATTCAAGCAATTCTCATGCCTCAGCCTCTTGAGTAGCTGGGATTATAGGTGCCCGCCATCATACCTGGCTAATTTTTGTATTTTTATTAGAGACGGGGTTTTACCATGTTGGCCAGGCTGGTCTCGAACTCCTGACCTCAAGTGATCCGCCTGCCTTGGCCTCCCAAAGTGCAAGGATTACAGGCGTGAGCCACCGCACCCAGCCAAGCCTGACTTTCATGAGATTTGGGGTAACTACAAGAGTCTGTGACCTTTTTCTTCTCTTTTCGCTGATGCTGTAAGAGCTGCCACCTTGGCTTTCTCGTCTCAAGACTGAGGATCTGGGTACAGTCCTAACTGGGGATCTGGATACAGTTCTAATGGGACAGCCGGGCTGGGAAGATGTAGCAGCAGACACAGCAGGCTTCTAGCCTCCAGCCATTTCAGGAAAATAGCTGACCACGTGTTTCCAGCCATTCAGTAGAAAATTCAAGCTCTGTTCTCCGTTGAGATGGTCAACACAGTGAAATGGGACATCACAGACAGCTGGGGGGAGCTAAACCCCAAAGAAGGGCAAGTAACTTGTCCCAGACTCGTTTGCTGGGCTGGCAGATGAATCAGGAGTTCCTGGCCCTATTTGGCATGCTACCTCTTAAGCCTCATTCCTTCCATATGTGGACTAGCTACATGTGGACGGCTGGCCCACATCTAGCAGTGTGGTGTGGAGGTATGACTGGGCCAGTCGTGTGAGTGGTAGTCAGAGGGGTGGGCACTTACTGTGCTGGCCATCACTTCCATACGTCCTCATTTAATCCTTACAGCTTAATTTTAGGGAGTCCGTATGTGATCCATTTTAGAGACAAGCAAATTGACGCTCAGAGAGGAAAGTAACTTGCCCAAGATCATTCAGCTACGAAGGGGTGAATCTGTATTGATTGAATCCCAGCTCCTGTTTTCCTAACCATTGACCTGTACAGCCTGAACCCTGACCTCAGGAACTTCTCTTGTCCCTTCTGCAGGGCCTCTGTCCCCAAGAGCTGGGAAGGCAATTAAGAAGGAGCCAAGTGTCCCTCTAAGGCACTCCATGAACTCTGAGAAACAGGTTTCCTTTTAAGGCAATTTGGCCTCCCTACAGGCAGAATTTGGCTGTTGGAGAGAAGGGGCTGGACAGAAAGGGAGTTGGTAGAGTGGAGACTGAGCCCCGCCTGTTGCCAGGGTTCCCTCCAGCTGAGCCTCTTCCCCACAGGCAGGGTCACCTGGAGGGATCCTCTTGTGGGCAGAGGGGAACAGGACCCCATCCACAGGCACCGCCTGAAACCCTTCCTGGGTTTAGGGACAGAGTCATCACTTTTCATCTCAAGGCAATAGAGCCCTGTCCCTTCACTGGGCTCTTGAGGGGAGACCCTCCTACCCTTACCCCAACTAAATGACCAGGCTCAAAGAGCAGCCTAGCTAAAAGCTAAGAGGTGTCCTGAGCAGATTTTCCTCACTGGCAGGTCCTTGGGTTTCACCCATTTCTCCGCCCATGGTCCTGATTCCCTGGGGCCCTGCTGGATGTGGGCCCCTGACACAGAGCCAGGGAAAACAAGGGGAGGCCTGTATGGAGCTGTGGGTCTCCCCCAGAGAGAGAAGGGCTTTTGTGTCTGTAACAAAACAGTGTTTGGAACTGGCTCCCAACCATGTGGCTGGGGGAATTTTCCTCCCTTAGGGGTGTTCCTGGGGGCCTGAGTATGTCCCCTGCTGGTTCAGGGGGTTGGAGAAGGCTGAGGAAGAGGGCCAGCACTGATGTATTGTATGCCTACCACGAGCAGCCCCTCTTAAGTATGCAAGGGCCACAGCATTGTGATTGGAGCACAGAGAACTCAGAAATAGATGAGCTTGCATTAGAGTCCCAGGTCTATCTCTTCCAGCTGTGTGACTATAAGCAAGTTGCCTAACCGCTCTGAGCCTTGCTTGTCTTGTCTGTAAGGTGGGCATACGTTCTTTATCTGCGGATGATGAGGATGAAATGAGATGATGCGGCTGGGAGCGGTGGCTCATGCCTATAATCCCAGCACTTTGGGAGGCCGAGGCAGGCAGATCACTTGAGGTCAGGAGTTCAAGACCAGCCTGGCCAACATGGTGAAACCTCGTCTGTAAAAAAAAAAAAAAAAAAAAAAAAAAAAACACAAAAATTAGTCAGGTATGGTGGCAGTGGCGGGCGCCTATAATCCCAGCTACTCAGGAGGCTGAGGCATGAGAATTGCTTGAACTCAGGAGATGGAGGTTGCAGTGAGCAGAGATTGTGTCACTGCACTCTGGTCTCTGTGACAGAGTGAGACTCCATCTCAAAAAAAATAAAGAGATGATGCAGATGAGCCATCTGATGCATAGTAGGCATTCAGTCCATGGCAGTGTGGGTGCCGTGGCTGAGTTCCAAGGGTCACACTGAGTCACCTGATCAGAGGGAGAGGAGATCCTGTGTGGGTCTGTACAACTGGACACATTATCACAAAAGCTTCCCAAGCAGACCTCCCCTCACATCTCACTGGCCAGAAATGGTCTCAGGCTGTTCCTGATCCAGCCACTGGCAGGGGAATAGAATCTCTGTGGCTGGCTTAGGGGACACAGACTCTGTTCCTCCATCTGGGGAAAGGGCATCTCCGCAGTCACTCACTGGCCTGAATAAAATCGGGATTTGTAGCAAGGAAGAATTGGGAAATGGCTGATGGTTAGGCCGACCATGATACACGTTGCTGATTGCCATTCCTGTCTAACTCTCCTTCATATTGTATGGTTTTCAGCCCCAAACCTTTGCTTGACAAGGGCAGCTAGCAGTCCTCAGAACAGAAAGAGGCTGAAGGAACAGCGTGACATCAGAGGCTGGGAACGGGGACTGTCTCTGGATCTGGGGGCTCAGGCCCCATGGGTTATCTGAGGAAGATAGAGATGGGGATGTGAGCAGTTACAGAAATTCCTGCCAGGTGTGTCAGCGATGTGTGGGAGCCTGAGGAGGTGTGGCTGGTCCAGAACCTGGGAAAGGGAGAACTGGGCTTATACAGCAGGCACCGTCTACCTAGATCCCCCAGCATCACCAATACCACTTCCCCACAGTAAGCTCTGCCTCTCAGCCTGCACACACTTACCAAGCACCTCCACTGGGAACCAGGCTCTGCAGAGATTCACCATGTAGAGAGAATGGCCCCAGAAGCCATGGCTTTCAATATCAATTCATCCTTCATTCATTCCTCAGCTATTTCCTGGCCACTTATATGAACAGCTACATGCCAAGTGCTATGCAGGGCGTGGGGACAGAGTGGTGAACGTGACCTGGATCCCTACTTGAGCTGAGGCCTGTGTCGCCCTCAGATGGGAAGCTCTCCAGTAGTGGAGACTCTCCCTCTGCCCTTGACATTGACTCTTTAGCTGCTGGCACGAGCCCTATTACCAGGAGGGTGGGCTCTGGTTGCCACATCCTTGTTTTCAACATTTCCATGCCACAGGTTCCGTGAGCTCTCTCCTTAGGCTCCTTTGCCTCCTGAGGCAACAGACCCCTCTGACTCCCAGCCCCTTTATTTCCCAGCACCTCCCTGTGTCCTTTACTCACCATGTCCTGGGCAACCCCCGGCACCAAGCCTGTACCCACTGTAGGTGGTGCTTTGTATAGCCCTTCCCCCATGAACTTCTGTTGAAAGAGCTGGAAGGACGGTCTCTCTCCTTCAGCCATGTCTGTTGAGTGAGTGAGTGAAATGGAAGGAGAGAAGCAGGCCCCATCTGTTCTCCACACTCACTAGTGTTACCTTCTGTGCTGCTCTGTGGCCATGCGGGCACTGACCTGAGGCATCGCCTGGACTTCTGTGTGCCGTGTATGTGCCAGGCACTGTGCCTTGCCTTTGACGTATCATATCTCATTTAATCGCCAGACATACTCGGTGAAGTCACGATTTTTATCTGCTTTTTTTTTTTTTTTTTTTTTTGAGATGGAGTCTCACTCTGTCGCCTAGGCTGGAGTGTCATGGTGTGATCTTGGCTCACTGCAACCTCTGCCTCCCAGGTTCAAGCAATTCTCCTGCCTCAGCCTCCTGAGTGGGTGGGATTACAGGCGGGCGCCACCACACCCGGCTAATTTTTCTATTTTTAGTAGAGATGGGGTTTCATCATGTTGGTCAGGCTGGTCTCAAACTCCTGACCTCATGATCCGCCTGCCTCAGCCTCCCAAAGTGCTGGGATTACAAGCATAAGCCACCGCGCCCAGCTTTTATCCTTATTTAACAGATACAGAAATCGAGGTTTGGAAAGACTGACTGTCTTGCCCAAGGTCACACAGCCAGTGAGTGACAGGATCAAGATTGAGCCAAACCTGCCTGGCATCGGGACCCCAGATCTGAACCAACATCTAGAGCATCTCAAAGTTGGTCCAGGCCACCTGCTTTGTTTGCCTGGGGTGCTTGTTAAAAATTCAGACTCAAGTACCTCATTCTCTCAAGTACCTCATTCTCAGAGCTTCTAATTCATTAGATGTGGGGTGGTGTTACTAAATCTGATTTTGTAAAAGCGCCTCCTCTGAAGCTTGATAACTCTGCCCTGTGTGCCTACCCGTGCTTTTTTTTTTTTTTTTTTTTTTCTTTTTGAGACAGAGTCTTGCTCTGTTGCCCAAGCTGGAGTGCAGTGGCACTATCTTGGCTCACTGCTATCTCCACCTCCCAGGTTAAAGCGATTCTCCTGCCTCAGCCTCCCGAATAGCTGGCATTACAGGGGCATGCCACCACACTCGGCTAATTTTTGTATTTTTAGTAGAGACGGTGTTTCACCATGTTGGCCAGTCTGATCTGGAACTCCTGACCTCAGGTGATACGCCCACCTCAGCCTTCCAAAGTGCTGAGATTACAGGCATTAGCCACTGCACCCAGCCCTGCTTTTTTTAAAAAAACAAAACAAAACAAAACCCTTTTTTCTTGTGGTGAACTATAGCTTATATACAAAAGTATGCACAATGTACAGTTCAAATAATAATTATAAAGTAAGCCCCCATATGACAACTATCCAAGTTAAGCAGGAGAGCATTGCCAGGCAGTGCCTTGCCAGCCTACCTGGTCTCCCACCCAGTCATGGTCCCTTCCCTCCCTTGGAGGTAACTCTTCTAAGGTAAAAGCTTGTGATCATCATTCCCTTGCTTTTCTGTAGTAACTTTTCCACCCATGTGTCCATCCCTTGACAATATGAGTTTAGCCCATTTGTGAATTTCATACAAATGGACGGACTTGCGTTTTCCCAGTTCTGGTCTGTCTGCTTCTTCCCTTCGACATTCTCTTTGAGACATGTATAGGGGTAGGCAGTCCATTTTTATTGTCGCTGCAGGCTTCTTTATAAAGCCTGTTTCTTCTACTGATCCATATCCTTCAGAGTGCCTAGCACAGGGCTGAAAATGCAGCAGCTGCTCTGTAAAGACCTGTTGATTACACTGGGGGAGGAAATCCCTGAGTAACGTGTGAGGATGCTGTCGAGAGCTAGCAGAAAGTGCTCTGCCAGGCCTGGTGGCCCCACTAGGCATTCTGCCCTTCATCTTTCTCTCCTCCGGCTCTGGCTGTTGAATTTCTGTCATGGACAATCTGAGATATTTCCATCTCCCTGTAAAATTAATTCCCATTTCTGTGTCCCTTTTCAGAATGCCGAACTGGGGAGGAGGCAAGAAATGTGGGGTGTGTCAGAAGACGGTTTACTTTGCCGAAGAGGTTCAGTGCGAAGGCAACAGCTTCCATAAATCCTGCTTCCTGTGCAGTGAGTACGCCCCAGGCCCTGTTGCTGTTGTCTTGGACACCCTGGACAGGCCTGCCCCCACAGGCTGGGCCTGTCAACACCCCAGGGAACTGGTCCCGTGGGATGTAAACAGCTTGACATTTGGCTGAAGCGCAGCTGGGCAGGGAAGCACTTAAGGGCCTCTTTGTTCCGTTCAGAAGCTTCTTTCTAAGGGATAAACTGGCCAGAGTGGGTCGGGGTGGCAGGCGTTCGGGGGCTGAAAGCCAAGCTGTAAAGACTTGGTTAAGAAAACTTTCCACTCAGTTCTCTCTTCTCTCTCTCCCTGCCATGATTTCATCATTTCAGAGTAAAACACTTTCAGCCCTTTGGACCCTAATTATATCTTGTTCAAAGGAAACAGAGGCCACAACCTCATGGCAAAGCTGAGTCTGGAGGAAGAGCGGGGCTCCTCCTTCCTCAGCCCCTTGCAGCCCGGCCCATTCACTTCTTCACTTCCCATTCCAACTTAGCCTGGGATGAGAGGAAGGGGGAGTGCAAAGTTCCCTGATAGCTACTCCTAAGAAGCCGGAGCAAGGTTTGCTCCAGTCACAAGCCTAGATTAGTAGGAAATCAGACAAAAGATGCCAAGCAACTCACAGAGGTCAGGTCGACCCAGGGATCCTGATACCGTGATGCTGTACCCACTGGTACTTGGACCAGGTGATGTTTCCAGGATGTGGCAACTTGGAGAAGCCTCTCCTCAGGTTCCTAAATGAGTTGGTTCATTGTGATCAGAGCAGAAGGCCTGGGTTAGAAGAAGAGGCAAGGTGCATTTTCTTTCCTAAGACAGAGTCTCACGCTGGCACCCAGGCTGGAGTGCAGTGTCTCACTGCAACCTCCACCTCAAATGATCCTCTCACCTCAGCCTCCTGAGTAGCTAGGACTACACATGCATGCCACCATGCTCGGCCAATTTTTTAAAAAAATTTCAGAGAGACAGGGTCTCCCTATATTACCCAGGCTGGCCTTGAGGTCCTGGGTTTAAGCAGTCTGCCCACCTCAGCCTCCCAAAGTGTTGGGATTACAGGTGTGAGCCACTATGCCCACCAAGGTACATTCTCCATGAGGGTAGGCAGAATGGATGGTAGCAGAATGTCTTAGTTAAAAAAGATTCGGTGTTTATTATCTGTGTGATGATGGACAAGTTACTCAGTTTCTCTGGTTGAGTTTTCTCATTATTACAGTGGAGGTAATAATAGTTACCTCGTGGGATTGTTGTGAGAATTAAAATGAAAGAAGCTTGTGAAACAAAGCACTTAAAATAATTATGAGTGTTGAAGAAATGATATGCACACACACGCACACATGCACACACACACACATACACGCACACTGCTGAGGGATCTATAGCAAGAGGGTGTGATAAAAGAAGCCCTCACCAGGGGCTGAGGCCCCAGCCCATCTGGGAGATCCAAGAATGGGGTCCTGTCTGTTCCGCATTACATGAAGCAAAGTTTCATGATTTGTGCTCCAGAGTAGGATCCAGATGGGCCAAGAGCCACCTGTTCAATGACCATTTGCATCTCTGCCTGTCGCTAGGCAGACCAACCTGAGGCCACCCCGCATAGGGCAGCAGGGGCCCCACATCCTGCTCAGCTGGGCCTGGAGTGACAGCTCCAGGGCTGCGTCTGATGAATGGGGAGTAAACAAGGTTTAGTGGAGCTTTGTTGGCTTCCAGCCTGCAAAGGAGGCCAGAAACAGCAGCGTCTTGTTATCAGCAGTTCACTACTCTTAGGAATTTCTAAGCCGTTTATCTTTCCAGAGGGAATAAGAGAGAGCTTGGCGCTGGCTGGGAAGGGGGTCTAGGCTGCTGGGATCCTAAGGGCCCCTCTCTTTGCTCTCAGATGTTGCTTAATCACTGACCATAAGGGGTCAGCTGTGGGTGGGAGTGCCCGCCTGTAGACCTGTTTGTGGAGTAGTCGGTCAGAGGGTTGAGGGAAGTCAGGAATTCAGGGGGTGGCATAGGAAGGAAGGAGCAGGGCCTGGGGCAGGGTGTGAGGGGCGTTGCGGATGAGAAACAGTTGTAGAAAGTCAGGCTGGGGAACAGGGCTCCAGGGAGGGTGGGGGGCGGTGGGTGGGGGTGTTATGCAATGAGCAGCCGCAGGAAGCAGTCTCAGGTCACACTAGGGTCTCAGGGCCAGTGCGGCTCTTAGGTATCAGAGCACCAAGTGGACCCCCTAGCACTGCACATGTCCTAGCAGGCTGAGCCATCTTCACAACTTGCTCATTCCTCATGCCTAGCACAGTGCCTGGCACACAGTGGGTTCCTGACAAAGATTTGTTTATGAATGGAAGAAGCATCATTTCTCTTTTCCAGTGAAGTGGGTGATAAGTGTCCACCCCATTCAGGGTGCCCACTGAATCAAAGGACTTTCCTTCCCAAAGAAGGGAGAGGCTAGCCAGGTCTGGGCCAAGGGCAGTAAGGGCCACCTCCCTCACTGGCCAGGCCTGGATGGGTCCCCAAAAACAGTTGTGACCGTGTGGGTCCTTGGCTCCAGATTCTACTCAGCTTGCCCACCTACATGCCTGTATTAGTCTACTCTCATACTGCTAATAAAGACATACCTGAGACTAGGCAATTTATAAGAAAAGAGGTTTAACAGACTCACAGTTCCACATGGCTGGAGAGGCCTCACAATCATGGCAGAAGGCAAAAGAGAAGCAAAGGCATGTCTTACATGGTGGCAGGCAAGAGAGCTTGTGCAGGGGAACTCCCATTTATATAACCATCAGATCTTGTGAGACATTTTCACTATCACAAGAACAGTATGGGGGAAGCTGCCCCCATGATTCAGTTATCTCCATTTGGCCCCGCTCTTGACACATGGGAATTATTACAATTCAAGGAGAGATTTGGGTAGGAATGCAGCCAAACCATATCAGTGCCCTTTCCTGAGGGTCTGAATGGGCAGAAGGAAGACATGATGATGTCATAGGCAAAGTTGGGGAGAATGACCTTCACTCTGGGCTTGGCCTGGGAGCGGGAACTGAGAAGGCCTGCAGTACACTACCATGGTCTTGAAAGGGGCTGCCAGATCCTATGAGCAGATGGTGGTTCAGAGGCTGGTGGGAAAGCTCAGCTCCGTGGCTGGGAACCTGCCCTGAGGCTATGTGCCCATCTCTGAGCTGTACCCACCTCCTTCCTGGGGAAGGTTGGGTTTAGCAGCCAGCTGTGAGGAAAGAAGAGCTCTGTGATGGTGGTCGATGGAACAGGGCCCTGCAGGTTGGCCCTGGGCTGTTCCCTAGAATCCAAGAGCACAGGGGAAGCTCATGGAAGCCTTGTGCACCCTCTGACACCAGCGTCTCCTCACCCGCAGGCTGAGGCTTACTGTCACTTTTCACCCTCCCAGCCCCACATGCATGGCCCACTGGAGGGGAGCCATGGCTGGCAGAAAACAACCAGGTCTGGAGGTCAGGGGCTGGGTTCTGGCCTGGCCCTGCATCTGGCCAACACGTGATCTGGAACTGTTTTGTGGGCCTTGGTTTTCCTTCTAGAAGCAGAGAATCATTCTCCATTTCTGAGTGGGGTAAGGGGCCTCTGACCTCTCCCCTGGGGCTGCCTTTTCCCTGTATTTCCAAGCAGCATCACAAGGGCCCACCGAAGTGACATCTGGAAGTATGCATTTCCAACAAATCCAGTCTTTTTTTTTTCCCCCCTTATTGGCTTACCGTGATATGGTAGAAATTTATTCAGGCCTGCCTTCAAAATTCTCCTTGATTGAGTCTTTGGTGGATCTTACAAGTGAGCTGCAGAGTCTCTCACTACATCACCTGGATGGAGGTAGAGGGGCAGAAGGCCACCATGGGCAGGATTGGGCCTCTGGGAGAACAGAAGGGCCAAGGCAAAGCAGAAAGGAGCAGGGAGGTCCTAGGTAGGGGAACCATCTGGAAGATGTCAACTTGCAGGCCCTGAGGTCTGCCCTGGGCTGAGTTCCTGGGTCTCCTACTGGAGAGATCAGCCAAAAGATACCTCTGTTCCCCCAAACACTCTGCCTTCTCTCTGGTCTTGGAATTTTCAGTTCAATTTGGATCTTACAGGAAAACAATTCCAGGCCAATTCCTGACTTCCCACCCTAGAAGGGAATGTTGGAGCCCTTGGCCTGTGGTTTGCTCTCCCTCCTTCTTGGGAACCAGGCCCTGGGGGAATGGTGGGAAGTTCCATATTTGGATGGCCCAGAGTGCTGGAATGAGATAGAGATCTCCAGGGCAGGACAAGAGGGTCCTTATTTAGTCTGAAGTCTCCAACCTGGGGCTTAGGGTGAGAGAGGAGCAGGCAGAGGGCTGGACCTTTTAAAGACAAGAGGATGGCAGTTGCAAGGAAAGGAGCTGAGAGCTTCTCCGAGGGTGGTAAGAGGCGTGGCTTCTCCAGTGGTATCCCTCGGTTTCTATGTTCAGGACATATTTGAGGATGCGTCCAACTGAGATGCAGAACTCCAATATTTAAGGAATATGATCAAACCGAATTAGGATTACAGGACAAGTAAAGAAATAGAATGCAGTTGAATCCCTTGAGAGGAGTATGTGGAGGTTAGAAGCAATGATCTCTTGAGGCCGGGACCTGTCCCTCCCACTTCCTTGTCTCCTGATGGTACTAACTTTATATAATACTAATAAGAGTAGCCAACATTTATTATGCACTTGTTGTATGCAGGGTATTGTGCCAAGTACTTCACATGTCAGATCTCATTTGATTCTCACCACTGGCTTTTGGGGCAGACATTATGTTCATTTACAAAATGAGGACACAGAGGCTGGACAGGCAAAATAACTTGCACACATCTGGAAAGGGAGAGAGCTGGCATTCAATTCTGGGCAGTCTGACTCTTCATGACCCCAGGCTCTGAACTGTTTCAACTTTATTTTTATTTTTAAAAGTTTTATTTATTTATTTATTTTTAAATAAATAGAGACAGGGTTTTGCCATCTTCCCCAGGCTGGTCTCACACTCCTGGGCTCAATAATCCTCTAGCCTTGGCCTACCACTGCTGGAACTACAGGCATGAGCCACTGAGCCCAGCCAAAACTGTTTTACTCTAGATAGCTGGGCATAGCTCCCCTCTGAGATTAACAGAATGAAATAGGAGGCCCACAGCCTTTCCAGCTCAGACCATTGCAATCCTTAGTTCCTCCCATTCCACTCTGTCTTACTTCAGGACTCAGGAAGTTCTCAGTGTCTGACCTCGCTTCTTCCCATGGCAAAGTGATTTCTGAGATTAGAAACTTCAAATCCTCTTGTGATTAGCATGAGCTGCATCTCGTTTCAAAGCCCACCATGTTGGGCACTTAATAAATATTAAACATTTCTTATGGGGTATCACATCACCTGCATCTCTCCCCATTGGCTCCCTGCCAGCATGCACAGATAGTCTCTTCTGGATTCCATTGTTGAAGGCAGGAAAACTCTGCCCTTCTTCTTTTCTTTTTTCTCCTCCCTCATTGGGACATACAGTCTCTGTTGAGGGCAGAGTGAGGAACCTCAACAGGCATTGTGTGACTTGGGGTCAGCCTAGGCTGTTGCCTCTGAACCCTGTGTTGCACTGCAGCCTAGGAAGGTTGGGAGTGCAGAGGACCAAAGGAGACACACAGGGAGTCCTGGAAGAAGAATTGGTGTTGGTCAGCATTTCTAGAGTCAGACATGCAGATCCCATCCCTCTGTCCTCCCACCCATTGGTCATCCCACCTGCCTCCATTTCTAGACAGTTCCTGAAAGATCAGGATATTATGTATGCAAATAGCCCAGAGAGCTTCAGCTGTAGGAAGCTTGCAGTGAGCAAGCAGCTCACCCCAGCTTCAACTCACCGCCTCCGCTTCCCCTCCACAGTGGTCTGCAAGAAGAATCTGGACAGCACCACTGTGGCCGTGCATGGTGAGGAGATCTACTGCAAGTCCTGCTATGGCAAGAAGTATGGGCCCAAAGGCTATGGCTATGGGCAGGGCGCAGGCACCCTCAGCACTGACAAGGGGGAGTCTCTGGGCATCAAGCACGAGGAGTGAGTAAAAGATCCTCTCCCAACCTTTTTCTTGAGCTCTCTCCCCCACCCCTGTATTAGGCCTCACGTGTATTTGCAACCATTTTTGGGTAAGCAATGGAAGGCTCAGAAAACCAGTTATTTAAAAGGCACCACAGAGCAGCGCCTATGTGTCAGGCTGCTGCAGGAGCTGGGCATTCAGCAGGGACTAAAACAGGCCAGGCTCCTCCCTGCAAGAAGCATGCATTCTATATTTGTATAAGGGTCAGAGCTGGGAGGGGCCCAAGAATTACTTAGTTCAATTTCCTCTTTTTGTTCAATTTCCCCTTTTTGAAAGGGAATCTTGCTCTGTTGCCCAGGCTGGAGTGCAGTGGTGCAATCTTGGCTCACTGCAGCCTCTGCTTCTTGGGCTCAAGTGATCCTCTCGCCTCAGCCTCCCAAGTAGCTGGGAGTATAGGCGTGTGCCACCACACCTGGCTAATTTTGTATTTTGTAGAGACAGGGTTTTGCCATGTTACCTCCTCTTTTTATAGATGAGAAAATCCAGCCCAGGCTCAGTGACTTGCCTGGGGTCCCACGGCTAGTGAGTGTCAGAGTGAGACCAGGGGCTCAGGGCAGCACCACTGCCACACCAGCCTCACTCTCAGCCATGCTGTCTCTCACTACTGAGGAGAAGTCATTTCCCTTTCTTGGAAATGCCATAGGGTGTCATCAGCCCCACCACCCCCTGTTACCCCACAGCACTCCCTGGCCTCTGGGTAAACGGTGGCTGTTGGCAGTCAGCCTGGCTGGCTCCTCAGCCTGGGGAGGTGGACAGAAATGATGGATGAGTTACCAAGTTTCAGCCAAGGTCATTGCCCCAGTGGGAATGATTCATCAGCAGATTTCTCCTGGAAAGAATCTGCTAATAGACCAGCTGCAGGAATGAGGGGCAGAGGAGGGCAATTCTTAGCAAATGGGGTGTTAAATGAATCTGGAGTTAACTGGGTGACCGAGGGAAGTATGATGTTATAATGGAAATAACATTGTGCTGAGGCTTGGTTTGTCCATCTGTAAAATGGGAGATGACCCTAGAGGCCCTAGCCTTTGTGACTCTGGCAGAGAGAACTGCCCGCTGCTCTGGCATGAGATGAAGGTAGGGTCATGCCCTCTCAGTGCCAGCCCCACCTATACTTACATTGTAAGTCACCACCCCATGCCCTTCTCCATGCAGAGCCCCTGGCCACAGGCCCACCACCAACCCCAATGCGTCCAAATTTGCCCAGAAGATTGGTGGCTCTGAGCGCTGCCCCCGATGCAGCCAGGCAGTCTATGCTGCGGAGAAGGTGATTGGTGCTGGGAAGGTAAGGCGGCTGCTGGGCATGAGAGGGATCGGGGGAGATATCTTCCTGATATGTGGATTCCAGAACTTTTAAATTGGTGACCCTAGCTCTGCTCAGGGCAGCCTGAGCACTGGGGTTTAACCTCTTCCCTTTGTCCCTGTGGATTGCATGTACCTGTGCTTTCCAGTCTCCAAGGAGCTCATATCAGCCATGAGCAGTAACATCCCTAGCATTGATGGACAATGGGCCATTCATAGGGAGTGACAATGATCAATTTGTATCTCCAATATTGGAGAACAGAATGTAAGGGTACATGGATGGGCTGCAGAGGGTCCACAAAGCCCCGAAAATTATATGCAAAGTTTCATGGGAACATGTCTGCTTCTTAGATCCATAGCTTTTATCAGATTTTCAAAGGATTTGTGATCCCAAAAATATACATTCTGTTTCATGGAATGTGGACTCCCAGAAACCCATCCAAATACCCCCAGGGCAGAGATTTTCAAGGTTCAGGCCTATCAGAGCCTCCTAGGAGGATTTTTTCACACTGTTTAGAATTGCCACACATGCTCTTCCCCCATGATATTCTGACAGTAGCCCCCAATCACCAATGCACAGTGAGAATCACCGTAGCAAACCGACAGTTCCCAATTGAGCCGATCACTTCCTTCAGATAGGCCGCAGTAGAGAAGAGGTAGAACTCTTGCCCCCGGGGTTTGCAGTGTCAGATTAGCAGTCAGAAAATCACAGAGGTGTCTTTCAGCTATGAGGCCAGAGAGGATTTCTGGAGCATCATGTGAGGCCTGAGATAGAAAAGTGACTTGGCCAAGATCACACAACAAGGTTATGGAACTCCTGGGCCTAGAGCCCATCTTCAGCTCTTCTGGATTTGGGTTTTGGCTTGAAGGCTTTTTGACCTTGAGAAATGGGATAAGGGAATGGATCAAGAAATGTTGAGCAACTAACACTTAGGCCAAGGTTAGACTCTCTACTCTCACAGTCATGGTTGGATGGAGATGGGGATTAGTATCCCTGTTGTACAGATGAAGGAACTGGGAGTCAGAAGGATTACATAACTTGCCTGGATCTGCTAGGAAGGGGCTAAGCCAGGCTCAAGCCCAGGTTTGTCTGACTCTGAAGCCCTTGCTCTTACTACTGTTACTACTGTTAATGCTACTTTGGGCCATTTAGCCTCTTTGAACCCATTTCCAAGGCTGCAAAATGGGAAGGGATTGTTAATCCTAGCATGGTAATTAAGACCTTAGACTCTAGACAGCCTGCTTTGAATCCTAGTTTTGCCATTTATTGGCTGAGTGGCCTTGGGAAAATTTATCCTTCCTAAGTTTCAGTTTTGCAGCTCTAAAGTGGACCTGAATAGTGGAGGAAATGCAAAGTGGACCAAGTAATGGTCCCTGACAAATAAGGCAGTTTTTTTGTTTGTTTGTTTTTGTTTTTTTTTTGTTGTTGTTGTTGTTGTTGTTGTTGTTTTTGGCAGAATTTCACTCTTGTTGTCTAGGCTGGAGCGCAGTGGCGCAATCTTAGCTCACTACAACCTCCGCCTCCCAGATTCAAGCGATTCTGCTGCCTCAGCCTCCTGAGTAGGTGGGACTACAGGCATGTGCCACCACACCCAGCTAATTTTTGTAGTTTTAGTAGAGATGGGGTTTCACCATGTTGGCCAGGCTGGTCTTGAACCAGCCTGGACCTCATAATCCACCTACCTCGGCCTCCCAAAGGTCTGGGATTGTGAGGTGTGAGCCACCACGCCTGACTACCAGGCAGTTTTAATGATTAAATGAGATAATACATGTTTAACATGCAATGTAGTACCTGGTATGTCCTCAGTACAGTTTTGCTATTGTTATTATTATTGTTTGTTTTCAGGGATTGTTATGAGGTCACAATGAAGATCCTTGCCATTGACTAAAGGATATGAAAACAGGAGACATTAATACTATTGTTAAGTTGGGTTTTTTGTTCTATCTCATTATGAGAATAGAAAATTATTAAGAATAGCTAAGAATCACTATTTCCATTACTTAGGCAGGCTATAAGGTAAAGTTAGGGCTGTACTAAGGAGTAAGATAAGATAATTTTGCATTCAAGTGGAAAAGGTAGGGAGAAGCCCCCACCTTTCTATTGCCTCGCTCAAGAAATGTTGAGGAGCTGGGAATACGTTTGGGTGCTTATGAATAGCAAAGGGATTCAGCTTATTTTGAATAAGCTGGGGAGTGGCTAGGAAATATGAGGAGAGGTGTTGGTCTAGGTGTGATTCAGTTTTTCTCCAGCCTGGAGAGCTTGGGGTAGCAGCCCCTTGCTTTATAGAGGAGGCAGCAAAGCCTGGGTGACTACTGAGGTTGCACTGGCACCGACCTAGACCCAGGTCCCCCAATTTCAGCTCTTTGGAGAAGAAGCCAATGGGCAAGGTTAGGCAACCAGGAAATCTGAGGGGATGAATTTCCCTTCTCATCTGCCAGCCTGGGCACTAGGAGTGTCTTTGCCCTTAAAAGGCCTTGTTTTGTCTTATCTGACTGCTGCCTGCCTCTTGCTTTTCCTGGGTTAAGCGGAGCTGTCTACACATCAGCCTCTTAGCCTGCCCAGCTGTTGATGGGAGCTGGCTTCTAAGAAGTCTGTCTGTGCAATGTCCCATCACTGTGTACAAACTTGGGCCTCACTTTTTTTTTTCTGGGAGAGCTGTTTGCCCTGTGTTACAGAATGGATGTGAGGACTAGATTAAACATATGATGCCTGGTCACAGAGAAGGTATTTGTAATTGGGATTCTCCTGGACCAGCCTAGCCTCTGAAGTTCTAGAATTAGGTGCCTCCTTTGCCCAAAGGCTATCAGCTATTGGAGGGTAGGGTGGCAGTATGTCCCCCACTGGGTAGCTGTGAACATTAACTGACTTCACCAGTGTAAAGTGCCTGGCACAGGGCCTGGCACAGAGGAAGCCAGAGTCAATGTTGTCTAGTATCACTTTGGAAGGAGAATAAGTCTATGAAATTGCATTAAACTCAGCAGGGGAAGTCCTAAGGAGTGTAGTTTCTCCAGGGGCCACAGAAGACCCTTTGTGTCTCTATGAGATGTCCCAAGGCAACACGGGGCAGAAAGGTCTTCCTGGTGAGGGCTGTTCAAGTACTAAGTGACAGTACCAGGAGGAGTGCAAAGCCCTGGCTCACACCACTGATCTACTGGCAAGATGGGTCTGGAGAAGGCTCATCTGGCCCAGCCAGTGGGGGGAACAGCTACCTTGGTGTTAAACCCACCCCCTCACCTGCCTTTTGTGGTATAGCTGGTGACCCTAATCATCAGGCCATTGCAACATAGCATGGAAGATGGTGCGAGGTGGCATGTGGTCCCTGGCCTTCTCCCTCTACTGCCTTGCACCATGGGCCATGTCCTCCAAGCAGCACCAGTTGAGCAGACTTCAGAAGTGGCTTGAGCCCTTATACCATGGTTATGTCAAAGGGAGTGGGCCTGGGGTGGAGGGTACCCTCATCACGGGTGGCAGCCATTAACTATTTCCTTCCCTGCCTAGTCCTGGCATAAGTCCTGCTTTCGATGTGCCAAGTGTGGCAAAGGCCTTGAGTCAACCACCCTGGCAGACAAGGATGGCGAGATTTACTGCAAAGGTGGGTGTTTTCACTTCTAATTGAGGGTCAGGAGGCCCAAGGGGGTGCAGGGGCTAAGTAGTCTTGCCTTTGCTGAATATAAACTAATTCCTGGCCTTGGGATCCAAGATCCTGAACATCTAGTATGATTCCTTCATTGTACAGATGAGGAAACAAGACCAGAGGGGGAAAGCAACTTGGCCAGCATCATCTGGCAAATCGAGGCAGGCATAGAGCTAGACTCTGGCTTCCTAACTCCCAGTCCAATGCTCTTACAGCAGATGATGCTTCTGTAATTTCAGTGGCTGGGGCAATGGGTACAGGGTGGAACCAAGAGCCTCTTCACCATTTTACTATTGAGACTGGGGTGCTGTGGAGGTGAGGGGGTCCTAGTGGACCTTTCTTCCCTAGCGGCCTGGCTGGGCACTAGGAGTGGGGGATCTTCAGCAGGAGGGTGGGTGGTGCGGCTGGGGGTGGAGGAGGAACACGCCCTTATTTCACTTCTCTCTCCCCTCTCTGCAGGATGCTATGCTAAAAACTTCGGGCCCAAGGGCTTTGGTTTTGGGCAAGGAGCTGGGGCCTTGGTCCACTCTGAGTGAGGCCACCATCACCCACCACGCCCTGCCCACTCCTGCGCTTGTCATCGCCATTCCCTTCCCAGCAGCTTTGGAGACCTCCGGGTTCATTTCTCTCATGCCTGCCACAGATCACTAATGACTTGAACTTGGGCATCTGGCTCCCTTTGGTTTGGGGGTCTGCCTGAGGTCCCACCCCACTAAAGGACTCCCCAGGCCTGGGATCTGACACCATCACCAGTAGGAGACCTCAGTGTTTTGAGTCTAGGTGAGAGCAGGCCCCTCTCCCCACACTTCACCCCACAGAGCTCTGTTCTTAGCCTCTTGCGCTGCACGTCCACCATCAGCTGGCCAAGACACCTGGGGACACATCTTGGCGCCCAGAGGAGCAGCAGCAACAGGCTGGAGGGAGAGGGAAGCAAGACAAAGATGAGGAGGGGGGAAGGCTGGGTTTCTTAGATCCCAGAGATTCTCCTCTGTGGGAAAGAAGGTGGGTTTCCTGGTGTCCCTCAGAGTAAGCCTGAGGAGTCCCAGCTTAGGGAGTCACTACCGCAGGCAGAGAGGCAGGCAGGGGGGTCCTAGGAGCCCCTGCTTCTCCAGGCCTCTTGCTTTAGAGACTTTGTGGAAGGGATAGCCTCCCACTAGGAGTGGGAGGAGAATAACCCAGGTCTAAGGACCCCAAAGTCAGGATGTTATTTGATCTTCTCAGATATCTAGTTCCCTGCTTGATGGAGGGATCCTAATGAAATACCTGAAACATACATTGGCATTTATCAATGGCCCAAATCTTCATTTATCTCTGGCTTAACCCTGGGTCCTAAGGCTGTGGCCAGCAGAGCCCAGGCCAGGGTTCTGTTCTTGCCACACCTGCTTGATCCTCAGATGTGGAGGAAGGTAGGCATAGCCTCAGTCTTCATCCAAACACCCCTTTCCTTTGCCCTGTGACCTCAGAATCTTCCCTTTAACCCAAGACCCTGCCTCTTCCACTCCACCCTTCTCCAGAGACTCTTAGATCACATCATTCCACCCCTTCCAGGCCCCAGGTTAGGAGTGGTGGTGGGAGGAAGGGAAAGGGCTGGGCCTCACTGCTCCCAGCGACTGAAAGGACAACACTATCTGGAGCCACCCACTGAAAGGGCTGCAGGCATGGGCTGTACCCAAGCTGATTTCTCATCTGGTCAATAAAGCTGTTTAGACCAGAACTCTGGTGTCCCAATCCTGTGTCTGTGGAGCTGGGAGGGAACTCGATGAGAGCAATCAAATTAGGGGCTTTGGGAGGCCGAGGCAGGTGGATCACCTGAGGTCAGGAGTTTGAGACCAGCCTGGCTAACATGGTGAAACTCCATCTCAACCAAAAAGACAAAAAAATTAGCCAGGCGGGGTGTGGGTGCCTGTAATCCCAGATACTCGGGAGGCTGAGGCAGGAGAATAACTTGAACCCGGGAGGCAGAGGTTGCAGTGAACTGAGATCACGCCATTGCACTCCAGCCTAGGCAACAAATGCAAAACTCTGTTTCAAAAAAAAAAAAAAAAAAAATTAGCAGGCAGCCTGGTGGAAATGAATCAAAGTGGATTCGTTCCTGCTTTTTCTAAGGACCAGTTGCTTCTCAGTATCAATTCCAACTGAACCACACTGTCTGAAGTGACCTGACCAGCCAAATACCACTGGCTTGTCCTGTCTGGTCTCCACCCCCAAATCTGGGCCTGGGAATTGCATGGACTTTGGTCTTGGAGGGCTCAGCTAGGCCCCAAAACTGCTCAGAACTTCTCCCAGCTTGGAAAGCCCCAGCCTAAGAGGGAAACTCAACCAGAGGAACTTTCACGTCAAATCTAGAAAGCTCACTTCTGCCTAGGAGGGATGTGGTGGAGGGGCCTGGGTCAGCCTGCTGTGCTGTTAGGGCCCCCACAGCAAGTCCGTGGAAGGCCGCATTTTTTGGTAATAGGCTCATGTGAGGGGTTGCAGCATCCTTCATCTTAGGCACACCTGCCTGATGCGTTGGGGCTGAGCTGCTCTGCTTTCAGCCCTTCTCAAAAATGTGCCCACACTAAATTTTCAAAACAAAAGCAGATGCTTTAACAACAACGAGGCCTCGTATACCTATTTCCCAGATGACCAGCTCCAAAAGTGACCTTGACAGAGCCCCCTCCTTGACTCTGAGAAAGGGACCTATGCATGCATAACACCCATCAATGGTGCAGAGCAATAGAAAAGTGCAAGGTGACAGGGAGAAGAGCTGGAGGAGTTCAGAGAATGCCAGCCCAGGGTGGGCACTGGCTGGGAGTTCTGCAATCGGCGTCAAGGGCTCTATCTTGGTAACCCCTCTGGCTCCAGCACAGGGGGTGGCCCACGAAAGGTGCTCCAGACACGTTTCTGCAGCCAGGAGGACGGCTGGTTCCACTCACGCAACGGAAGCCTCCTGTTCTGGGAGGGGCCTACAGGAGTGGCCCGGATGGGAGCCTTTGGGGCCCAAAGCTGGAGAGAGTCTGCCCTCTGCTGGCTGCCCGGGAGGGCCTGTCGGCGACTCATCCTCCTGTCCCTTGCACCACTAGCTGTCCTGCTCCGGGGCCACTGTCTTTCAGTGCAGCCCCACTGTGGGCAGGGCCCGGACGCACCTCCTGGGAGTAAGACCTGGGTAAAGGCAGGGGGCTGTAAGCCAGCTGCGGCCAGGCCAGGAAGCACTCACTGGACGGTGAAGGGCCAGGCAGGGTGGCGCAGCAAGGAAGGAGGAACACCAGGCAGGGGAGGCACGGCTGGAAGGAGAGTCGGCTGACGGGGAGAGGGCCCAGCATCCGCAAGCGCGGCGCTTGCGCCGTCCCAGGAGACACCAGGTGGTGCTATGGGGTCAGGGCAAAAGGCAGGCGCTGCCTTTCCGCGAACCCCACTCCCTCCTCCTCTCCCCGTGGACCCTGAGGACTCAGCTCCTGCGCAAGACAGCGCACGCGTGTAATTCCCGACGCTCACTTCTCCTTTGAGGGTTGGCGCGCTTCGGGGCCCTGTGGAATACCAAACCCTGTGGAATTGACCCAAAGAGTCACCAAAGAGTGAGCAAGGACTTTTTTTTTTTTTTTTTTTTTTTTTTTTTTTTTTTTAAAGACAGAAGTTTGCTCTTTAAGGCAATGGTGCGATCTCGGCTCACCGCAACCTCTGCCTCCCGGGTTCAAGCGATTCTCCTGCCTCAGCCTCTGAGTAGCTGGGATTACAGGCATAAACCACCCCGCCCGGCTAATTTTTGTACTTTTTTTGGTAGAGACGGGGTTTCTCCATGTTGGTCATGGCTGGTTGGTCTTGAACTCACGACCTCAGGTGATCCGCCCACCTCGGCCTCTCAAAGTGGTGGGATTACAGGCATGAGCCACCGCGCCCGGCCGGGGTGAGCAAGGTCTTTATGTCCACTTGGGTATTTCTTTTCTCCCTTCTGTCATTTCCGAGCAAGGTGTCTAGGGCGACCTCTGGAGAATGTATTTGGTGGGAGCTATGCCCAGCTGCAGGAGCGGTGGAGCCCTGGGCTTTTTAGGATATGATAGGAAACAGCTGCCCCTCCCGATGGGCGGCAGGCCCAGCCTCCTCGGACTGCCCTTCTCCAGGAGCCTTAGCAAATTGTCTGGGTCACCTGAGAGGCTGGGGAGGGACAGGAAGATCCTGAGGCCGACTGGAGAGGTGAGGATAGAGATCTTGGGGAGAGGAGGTTGGGGGGTATTAGAGCTGCTATTAAGTGTGGGAGTGATCCCAGAATCAAGGGCCACAGAAATTATTCGAGGTGGGGCACCCAATCGCTTCTCGGCCTTTGGCTAAGATCAAGTGAGGGGGCCACCCAGCGAGGCACGATCCACCGACTTAGATCAGTGGAGGTGAGTGTGGCGGAATGAGGGACGCAGGGATTAACTACTAGACGGTCCGGCCCTTCCCCCGCCTCGCCCCCGTGCCACGCCCAGCCCTGGCCCCGCCTCCAAGCCCAGCCTTTATTCTGAGACTCACTGGGGAAGCCTTTAAAAATGGTTCCCAGCCTCACCCCTAGAGATTCTGATTCGGTTGGCCTGGGTGGGGCCTGGGAATCTGTATTCGACAAGCTCCTCAGGTGATTCTCTGACACTCGCCCGGGCTCAGCCGGGCTTGAGAAACTGCGGACCAGCCCAGCCTCCCAGCAGGTGCCGACCTCCACCCGGCAGCTCAACCTCAACCACTTAGTTGCCAACAGCTCCGCGCCGCGCCCCGCCCCGCCGCGCAGCTGGGGTTGCCTCTGAACAGTTCTAATGATTAGAGAGGACTTCCTGGAACTTCCTATTTCTGTCCCCTAGAGTCATCCAGAACAGGTCTAATCCCTCTCCTGCATGAGAGCGCTTCAGAGATTTGAAGACAGCTGTCGGCTGCCTGAGTCCGCCCTTCCCCACTAGAGATCCCCTGGCCTTTCGGCGCTTCCTGATGGAGGCACCAGGCAGTCCAGCGAGTCCAGTGAAGGAGGAAAAACACAGCCAGGGGTTGGGTGCCGTCCAGTGGCCAGAGAAACAAACTGGGGACTTGCAATAGGTCAAAGGGATAGAACAGAGGCAGCTCCCCCTGGGAAACGCCTGTCTCCTGCCTTTCTAGGGTACAACTTCCTCCAACCCAGTCTTCTTTTGGACATTTTGGAAACATTATTCATCCAACTTGTGTGCTTACTATATGCTATAGACTGTTTGAAGATCTTTAATGTATTAACTCACTTAATTCTCACATTACTCATCCATCTTGTGTGCTTAATATATGATATCGACTATTTGAAGACCTTAAATGTATTACCTCATTTAATTCTCACAATGTCCTCATGAAGTAGGTGCTGTCATTTTACCCACTTATAAATGATCAAACTGAAGCCAAGAACCAAAGAACAATTCAACAACCGTCTCAAGGTCAAATTGAGCAGGATATAAATGCAGGCAGCTGGGTTCAGGTCTCATCCCTGCAGGGCCATACCTAACATCCCTGCCTTAAGAAGAAACAGTTATGTACTGGGGGTATGAGGCCTGGTGCTGAAATGGTGAGTTAGGACCATAGCAATAGCTAACAGTTATTGAGCACATACTATGTGCCTGGCACTGGTCTAGATGTTTTCTTATTTGATCCTCATATAAGCACTAGGAGGTAATTATATTATCCCTTTATTATATAAGAGGAAACTGAGAATTAGTGAATTTTAAAGAGACTTACTTAAGTCCCTGGCAAGTGGTGGAGCCAGGATTGGAACCAGCTGTGTGACTCTGGGCCTGCCTCCTCCCCTCTGGGTGTCAGCTCCTCATTTGTGAAGTGAAGACGTTGGCCTAAATTAGTTCTGGGGAAATGCTTCTCAAGCTTTAATGTGCATATGAATCTCCTGGGGATCTTGTTAAAATGCAGATTCTAGTTCAGTAGTTTTGGGTGGGGCCTGAGATTGGACATCTCTCACAAGCTCCCGGGGAGGTGGTGCTGATGTTGCTGATCCTGGGACCACACTTGAACAGCCAAGCTTCAGGGAATCCACCCAACTCTGATGTCCCGAGTTTATGGGCCTAGGAAGACTCACCCTAAAGGCCATGAAAATTCAGGAAGCAGATTATCATGAATAAAGCCCTTAGTGGGCATTTTCCATGCCTGAACAAGCCCTTGGTGCCTTTTCAAAAGCACCTGCTCCTGAGCCTTCTATATTTCCACCCTGTTGACCTCAACCTGACTCTTCCAGAGAGTTCAAGGGCTTGGTCCCAGGCCAAGGGGGACTGTTGCTACCTACTGGAGGAGTGAAGAGGTATCTCTATGGCTCTGCCTTCTGGTGGTACCCAGCAGTCCCATGGCAACCACATTGTCTAGTCCTTTAAGGGATGTTCACAGATATTCCTGGGCACACAGTAATATCTACGTTTACATTTAGAGGTTACATTTGGCCCCATCCCTTGAATTTTGATGTGGCGATGTGGCTTGCTGTGGCCTCTAATTGAGACCAGAAGTGTCACTTCTGAGCAGATTTTTTTTTTTTTTTTTTTTTTTTTTTTTTGAGATGGAGTTTCCCTCTTGTTGCCCAGGCTAGAGTGCAGTGGTGCAATCTTGGCTCACTGCAACCTCTGCCTCCCGGGTTTAATCGATTCTCCTGGCTCAGCCTCCCGAAGTAGCTGGGATTACAGGTGCCTGCCACCACACCCAGCTAATTTTTTGTATTTTTATTTGAGACGAGTTTCATCATGTTGGCCAGGCTGGTCTTGAACTCCTGACCTCAGGTGATCCACTTGCCTCGGCCTCCCAAAGTGCTGGGATTACAGGTGTGAGCCACCATGCCTGGTCATCTGAGCAGACTTCTTTAATAGACACGGTGTAAGTTTTCATGTCCCTTTTCTCTGTTGTGGAGAGTGTGGAAGTGGGTGTCGTGATGGAACCTCCAGCAACCTGGATATGTGTATATCTCAATGAGCAGAACCTCCCCTGCCAGCTCAAGTAGGACATACGGTATGAGTGGGATGACCTTTGCTGTGTTAAGCTATTGGGTTTGGAAGGGGTTTGTTAGCGCAGAATAACCTAGCCCATCCTGACTAGTACACATACCAATATTACCTTAGATAGGCCGAGTCAAGTATGGAGACCATGTTTCTACGAAGTCAGGATGGTGGCCTGTCGAAGAGCTAATGCTTAACTCTGGGATCTTCTTCAGTAGGAGGGAATATATTCTTGCAAAAGTAGAGCTGGATTCCTAAAGATGTGAACTTTTCCTCCCATTGTTTTGCTAGTCCCTGTTAAGTAGAGAACTCTGATTCACCCATTTGCCCTTGTGTCCCTAAAGTCTAGCCCAGGGCCTGGCTCACAGAATACTTAATTCTTAATTCACACACAACAGGATTTACTCTGAAGTTCCTTTCTATGAATCTTCCCGTAGATCACATTCAAGAATATGCCATGAGCCTTCCTCTCCTCTCTAAGTCCCTCCACACACCCCTCTGCCTTGAGCAATCTGTTGATTTCTCCTTGACCTAAGCCTCAGGCTGGACAACTCACAGCTTCCTTCCCCTGCCTGATCTTGACAATGACACTGTATAGGAGCTTCCCTGTTATCAAAGTCATACTCATGAATAATAATCTTTATAACTCTTATGATGAAACGTTTGAAAATCAGAGGCAAGTGGTAAAAAACTCATCCATGATCTCACCTCGAAGAAACTGCTGTTGACACTGTGACCTTTTCTTTCCTATTTTCCTCTATGCATTCCCCCTACCCCATAATTTTAGGGAGAGCCTATGAATGTCTCCACTTTAGGAGGAGAGGGAAAAGCCACCCACAAATGCAGAAAATGGCAGAGCTGGAAGGGGACTTATGAATCCTTCAACCAACTCCCTTACATTACCATTGAGAATGCTACTTTATACTAGTCTGGGTGCAGATGTGTGAAAAGTAAAAACAAATGTCTGGCAAGACCCAAACCAAGCTAAGTGATTGTTGTCTCTGGGGTTGGGGGACTAGCAGGATGGTGAAAAGATACTGTCATGTTTTAAATCTTTTGCAACAAAAATGTATTCAAGTATTATTGAATTTAAAGCAGATGATTATTACTAGAAGAAAAGAGAAAGTCACTTTTATGTCAAGGGTTTCATGGCTATTATTGGCACGTTGGTTGAGGCCACTAGTTTCCTGGGTATCAGTCAGTCTCCTCCTAGTGTCCTTGCCCCTTGGTCAAGTGTCCTCAAGGAAGAGATTCATTCCAGGGCAGCCCATTTTTTCCTACAACATGGGCACCCAGATGCCAAGATGGCATGGGAAAAGGGAAAATTCTGCAGGCCCCAACCTGAACCATGAGCCCACAAGTCCAATCTCTGTAAGACCCACGCTGGGATCAAATGCCTTCAAGCCCAGATTCAGCCCCATCAGAGAGGGGCAGTAGGTGCTCTCAAGACGAAAGGGATTCCTGGTGAATCAGGAAAGTTATTGGGCTGGAAAGTGATTAAAGGGCTGAGCGTGGGAGGGGATTTCCACTGAGAGAGCCAGGCCCAGGAGCAAGCCTGGGCGGGTCGGCTGCAGAGTTGCTGCCCACTTGAAGTCTGTCGCAATGGTGCCCATAAAACCCGAGTCATCAGAGACTTTAAACCTCGGTTGGGTTTTTCCTTCTGTTTCCCTTTAGAAAAACAGAGATCCGAGGAAGCCCCAAAGCCCTGGAACAAAGGGCTGTACATCAAAGGGGTGTGAACAGGTCAGGAGAAGTCTGAGGGAGAGGTCAGTCCGACTGAGTCTTCCAGCCCCCAGCTCCCGGGGAGAGGAGAGCAGTGTGGGACCTGTGGATTGGAGGGTGGGTGCAGAAGCCTGAAGGGAGAAGCAGGGTGGGGAGGAGCAGGGCTGCAAACAGACCCATTTTCATGCCCCATCTAGGTGAGGAGGCACTACCCGGCCTGAGGAATCCAGGGAACAGGTTGAGGAAGGAGTAGTGATGTTTTCTTTTCTTGCCTGTACAGGGGTTCCATAGCTCCCATAAACTAGCCAGGCTTTTTTTTTTTTTTTTTCAAATATGCACTAAATCTGCAAGATAGAACTTGACAGCTTTCATTTTACAGAAGAGGAAACTGAGATCAGAAAGGGGAAGTGACTGTGTAAGGTATCACCAAGCTTGGGCTAGGACACGGGTGCCCTGTCTCCTAGCTGAGTGCTCCTTCCCCTACACCAGTGGTTCTCACACGTGTGCATCAGAATCACCTGGAGGTCTTGTTAAAACATGGATTGCTGGGCTCCAAACCTAAGTCCGGGGTGGAGCCTAGAATTTGTATTTCTAACAAGTTCCCAGCTGATGCTGACGCTGCTAGCCTGAGACTACATTTTGAGAAACACTGCTCTAGACCCTTACTATCTAAAGTATGTTCTGTTGACTATCAGCATCAGTGTTACTTGGAAGCTTCTAGAAGTGCAGAATCTCAGGTCCTACTCTAGACCTATTCCACCAGAATCTGCGTTTGCAAGATCCCCAGGTGATGTGTTTGCACACTACAGTCTGAGACGTGCTGGTCTATACCACACACCTCTTTCTGGACTGGGAGTCAAATGGAGGCAGACTAGATGAGCCTTCCAACTCCGGTTGCCAGGGGATAATGGAATAGGAGCCCAGGGTCCTGTGGGGGAACCAACCCCCTTTTTATGTTCCCCAAGGTTGGGGAGTGGAGGACAGAACTACAGAGACAGGAGGAGTTGCATGCTCAGCTCTGGGTTTGCTCAGTTCTGGTGTACACACCCCACATCAGGAGGCTCTATGTGCCCACCTTGGGGAATCCTGGGAATGCCTGGAGGCCAACAACTGCCATTCAAGCCTCTAAATCAACCCCCGCTCTGAAGCCAGCCCTTGTGTTTGAAATTCTATTTCAAGAACATATGTAATACCTATGTGTTTATTTTGTTTTAAAAATATGCCTAATACATGAGTATGACATCGAAACCATATTGAAGCATGCTCATAAAATGACAGGCATTCTCACACTGCCCATCCTCATCCTGGACATTCCATAAGTAACTTATCACTGTGAATCCTGTTAGACATAACCTGTACAACAAAGATGGACTTCTGTTCATGTGTGGCCATGCTATATACCTTATTAACTTACTGTACTGTAATGTTTCCCCATGAAACAACATATTTCAGGCATCTCACCCTACCAAGCCCTGTGGATCTGTTTATTTTTAACTGCTGCACCGCATGAACGTTTCTGTACTGTGCAGTTACCTAGATTTTTAGAGAAGCAAAGCAGTCACAGGATTTTAAAAAGTCAAACAATACAGATTGGCAAACAACGAAAAAATAAAAGTCTCTTTCTTCCTCATCCTTACCCAGAGAGACTGTTAACAATTTATTTTAAATTGTTATTTGCTTTTCTAAACAGGGTCTTGCTCTGTTGCCCAGGCTGGAGTGCACTGGTGTGATCATAGCTCACTGTAGTGTCAAACTCCTGGGCTCAAGCCATCCTCCCACCTCAGACACCTGAGTAGCTGGGACTACAGGCATGTGCCCCACTATGGCTATTTTTTAAAAAATTTTTTGGAGAAACAAGATCTTACTATGTTGCCTAGGCTGGTCTCATACTCCTGGGCTCAAGCGATCCTCATGCCCTAACCTCCTAAGGTGCTGAGATTACAGGCAAACCATTTATTTTTGGTATTTAATTAAAATACTTAATTTTTGTAACAGGTTTGGATGTATAGTAAATTTGAGCACATAGAACAGAGTTCCTGTATACCTACCCTTCCTCCATAGTTTCTTCTATTATTAACATCTTGCATTAATGTGCTACTTTTTTTTTTTTTTTTTTTTTTGAGACAGAGTCTTGTTCGTGGCCCAGGCTGGAGTGCAGTGGCGCAATCTCGGCTCACTGCAAGCTCCGCCTCCCGGGCTCACGCCATTCTCCTGCCTCAGCCTCCCAAGTACCTGGGACTACAGGCGCCCACCACCTCGCCCGGCTAGTTTTTTGTAGTTTTTAGTAGAGACGGGGTTTCACCGTGTTAGCCAGGATGGTCTCGATCTCCTGACCTCGTGATCCGCCCGTCTCGGCCTCCCAAAGTGCTGGGATTACAGGCTTGAGCCACTGCAATATTGATACATTTACTATTAACCGAAGTTCATAGTTTAAGTTCACTCTTTTTTTTTTTTTTTTTTTTTTTTTGAGACAGAGTCTTGCTCTGTCGCCCAGGCTGGGGTGCAGTGGCCGGATCTCAGCTCACTGCAAGCTCCGCCTCCCGGGTTTAGACCATTCTCCTGCCTCAGCCTCCCGAGTAGCTGGGACTACAGGCGCCCGCCACCTCGCCCGGCTAGTTTTTTGTAGTTTTTAGTAGAGACGGGGTTTCACCGTGTTAGCCAGGATGGTCTCGATCTCCTGACCTCGTGATCCGCCCGTCTCGGCCTCCCAAAGTGCTGGGATTACAGGCTTGAGCCACCGCGCCCGGCCTTAAGTTCACTCTTGTATGCTTCTGTAGGCTTTGACAGATGCATAATGTCACGTATCCACCATTATAGTATCATACAAAATAGTCTTGCCTCCCTACAAATCTCCTTTAACCATCTAGTGGTTTCCATTATTGTTTTAAATAATGCATTCTTTTTATTAGTTCATTAACTCTAGATTGCATTTATCGATTCCCAATAATGAGAGGAGGGGAAACTATTGCATTATCCTTTTCCACCTCCCAGTTTTTGTCATGTACATTGCCATTTCATTTTCTCATTCGATAATTATTCATTCAGTTCCTACAGTGTATTAGGCAATGTTCCAAGTGCTGGAGCCATAGGGTAAAAAAAATAAATAGGCCAGGCGTGGTGGCTCATGCCTGTAATCTCAGCACTTTGGGAGGCTGAGGCAGGCGGTTCACAAGGTCAGGAGATTGAGACCATCCTGGCTAACACAGGGAAACCCTGCCTCTACTAAAAATACAAAAAATTAGCCGGGCGAGGTGGCGGGCGCCTGTAGTCCCAGCTACTCGGGAGGCGAAGGCAGGAGAATGGGGTGAACCCAGGAGGCAGAGCTTGCAGTGAGCTGAGATGGCACCACTGCACTCCAGCCTGGGTGACAGAGCGAGACTCTGTCTCAAAACAAACAAACAAACAAACAAAAAAACTCCCTGCTAGCATAGAGCCTACAAGTAAAGGAGATAGACAATAAATAAGAAAAATACAAAGCAGTGGATGCTAATTATGTGCCATAGAGGAAAAACTGAGCAGGGAGGGGATACAGCGTATGTATCTACGTCTACGGAAGGGGGTTGTGGCTTTAAACAGGGTGTTGGGAGAAGACCCTGCTGAGAAGGTAATATGTGAACAGAGCTGAGTGTGGTGAAAAAATGAACCATTTGGTGATCTGAGGGAGAGGATTCCAGACAGTGAGGACAGCAGGTGCAAAGGCCCTGAGGAAAGAGGGTTGCCAAGTTCAAGGGATGGCGAGGACTGTGGCTGGAGCCAGGGAGAGAGGAAAGTACAGGAGGTAAGATCAGAAAGTGAAGGGCAGGTCTTAGAGGGCCTTGCAGGCAGCATCAATTACTTTGGCTTTACTCAGAATGAGGTGAGAAGGCTTTGGTGGCTTTTGAGCAAAGGAGTGATATCATCCTTAGTTTTAAAGTTTTTGCGGTGTTAATGTACATCTTGTTTTGTTAATAAATTGTCTTCAACACTTTTCTTTAGATTGAGTCTAAAAATTAATGATCACTAAACAGAATTTATATAAGATTAAGTAAATAGCCAGGCATGGTGACTCACGCCTGTAATCCCTACACTTTGGGAGGCTGAGGCTGGTGGATCGCCTGAGGCCAGGAGTTCGAGACCAGGCTGGCCAACATAGTGAACCCTCGTCTCTACTAAAAATACAAAAAATTAGCTGGGCATGATGGCAGGCGCCTGAAATCCCAGCTACTATGGAGGCTGAGGCAGGAGAATCACTTGAACCCGGGAGGCGGAAGTTGCAGTGAGCTGAGATTGCGCCATTGCACTCCAGCCTGAACAACAAGAGCAAAACTCAATCTAAAAAAAAAAAAAAAAAAAAAAAGGATTAAGTAAATATAGAAAACAAAAGCTATGTTACTTTTTGCATCTCTCTGGGTCTCATTCTTGCCTCTATCCCACCTTATTCCCATCTTTCTTTCCACCTTGTCCTGGGTAGCCACCCAGAGGGACCCCTCCTCTCCACTTGGACTTCCTCCTTCTCACACAGGTGTGGAGGTGGTGTGGCTCAGCCCTAGCTAGAGCCATTTCCAGCACATTCTTCCCTGGGGCCATTTTGTAGTCTAGCCTGTTCCAGCTGGACTTAAGATTTACTGACAGGGCAGATCCGCTTTCCCTTTGGGGTGGGCAGAGAGAGGAGCCAGCTCTGGGTTGCTACCAGGGGACATTTTGTCCATCAGCCCGATGTGGAGTTAACAAGTCAATAAGAATTGAGTAAGTGGTGGGGTGCAGTGGCTCATGCCTGTAGTCCCAGCACTTTGGGAGGCCAAGGTGGGCAGATCACGAGGTCAGGAGTTCAAGACCAGCCTGGCCAAAATGGTGAAACCCCATCTCTACTAAAAATACAAAAATTAGCCAGGCATGATGGCACATCCCTGTAATCCCAGCTACTCGGGAGACTGAGGCAGGAGAATCACTTGAGTCTGCGAGGCAGAGGTTGCAGTGAGCTGAGATCACGCCGTTGCACTCCAGCCTGGTAATAAAGTGAGACTCCATCTCAAAAAAAAAAAAAAAAAAAAAAGAGAATTGGGTAAATATCTCTAGGGCCCAGCACTGCTCCAGCCCAGTGTCCCAAGAAGGTTAAGTCAGAGCTCCTCTTCCAGGAGATGGGTAGGGATATCTCAGCAGGGAGGGAGGAGCAGCACCAGCCCACCTCGAGCTCCCTCCCCTGCTGCCCTCTGGGCCTCAGGAGACATCTGTCTTTGTCTCTTCTTTTATGCCACTGTCTACTCCCTCTCCTGGAGGGGCATTCTGGGAGTTAGGAGTTAGTTGTCATCACACGTGTGTGTGTGTGTGTGTGTGTGTGTGTGTAAAGAGCTGTGGATGAGACACTGAGAGTTCCCTTCTCTCATCTCCTAACTTTGGGGCTGCAGAGGAGGGCACTCCTATCCCCACAACAGGACCCTCCCTGTGTCTGTTAGGCTCTGCTCTTTGGGCCGGAGGATGGTAACACAGGGTGTAAGTACAAAGAGGTCTTATTACTGTCATTATTATATATCATTACTCCTATAAGAATCTATTATTAACATGTTGATGAATAGGCCCCTAAGAAACTGCGGGCCTGGAGGAACTGACCAAGATGGGGGCAGAATGAGGACCTAGGAGAGCCCTCTTCCAGTGCCTAGCTTAATCTCAGGACCCCCATCATTCTCTAAAGGGAATAAAAGTGGGGAGATGGAAGGAAGAACATTTATCGAGACTTAGATTTGCCAAGCCCTGTCTTGGGTCTTTCACAAATGTTATCTAACTTATTCATCAGGACAACTCCATGAGATGAGAATGAATTAATCCTCCTCTTCAACAGATGAGGAAATTGAGGGAGGTCAGTAAAGTTGCCCCAGGTGGGTCGGACACAGCAATCAAGGGAGAAGTTTGAACTCAACTCTGCAAAGCTCTTGTCTTTACACAATATTCTAGCCAGAACAGAAAGAGACCTCTCCCTCCGCGTTCCCCTCCAGTTCTGTATCCAGGAGAAGTCCATTCTAGGGGGAGGTTGAGGGAGGATAGAATCTGCGGAGCGGAAGGAAGCAGCAAGGCTGGAGCTGCGCTTACACATGGGCCTGGCTGTGCCATCGGTCCAGCGTCGGCCCCTGCAAGTGTGTGCGGTGGAGAGGACCGCAGACGGTGGCATGCCGAGGTCACGGAGGGGGTCCCTCCTCCCCCACTATGAGGAGGGCATGAATGACCTCAAGCCTCAGCTCTCCTTTGTTGGCACTGGCTACTCTCTACAGGCCTCCCCGCGCAGTGCATGCGGGTAGGAGTAGGAGCAGGTGGACTGTCCAAGCAGAGGCAGCGATGGACAGCCTCTCTTGGGTACTGCACAAAGAAATCGGCCGATGGAGGAGGAACCCAACATAGGCTTGATGCAGAGGCTGGGGGCCTCATGGCCTGCCAAGTAGCCAGCAGCTGTCTGACGCCTAACATGCAACTGGTGCCACTGCGCGTTCGCCAAGCCCACCCCCTTGCTAGCAGCGCTCTCTCCAATCGAGGAGATGCGCCTTCCCCCCGCCCTTCCCCGCCATCTCCCCCTTCATTCAAGGCTTGGGGGAGCTGCGGTTCCGAGAAGCGGCAGACGGCAGCCAGAAGGCTTGGGTTGTTGAGTAAGCAGCCCCCTCTCAGTCCCAGCCCTCCCCGCCCCGCGCCCTGCGCCTCCAGTGAGCGACTGAGCCCCCGCTGCGGCCCCGCCCCCTGGGCTCTGCAGGAGCTGGTGCACTGCGCTGAGGGGAGGGCCGGCCTGGGCAGGAATGCGCGGCGGGCGGGCGGCGCAGGAGGCGAAGAGCGGAACATGTAAGGGCACATCCCGCGAGCTGCCGCCCAGCGCGCAGACAGAGCCCAGGGGAGCAAGAGAACGGGCAGGCGGCGTGGCTCACGGGCTAGGGAGTCGCGGAGGCACCCGGCAGAGGCGAGCCGGGCTGGGCCAGCTCGGGTAGAGCAGAGGAGGCGGTGCCGGCTGAAGCGGGGCAGTGGGCGCGGAGCGCGCTGGGGGCACCCACGCCACCTCATCGGCAGCTGGGTGCTGAGGGCCGCGGTGCGGGCGCGCCGGGCAGTCAGGGCTCAGGTGGGCAGCGCGCACGGCCAGCCAGCCCGGGGCGCCAGAATCCTGCGCTGCCGGGCCGAGAGTGGCGCCGCGCCCGCCGCAGCCTGGAGCTTTCCGCAAACCTCGGGGCGCCCATGACGGCGGCGGCGACGGCCACCGTGCTCAAGGAGGGCGTGCTGGAGAAGCGCAGCGGCGGGCTGCTGCAGCTGTGGAAGCGGAAGCGCTGCGTGCTCACCGAGCGCGGGCTGCAGCTCTTCGAAGCCAAAGGCACTGGCGGGCGGCCCAAGGAGCTCAGCTTCGCCCGCATCAAGGCCGTGGAGTGCGTGGAGAGCACCGGGCGCCACATCTACTTCACGCTGGTGACCGAAGGCGGCGGCGAGATCGACTTCCGCTGCCCTCTGGAAGATCCCGGCTGGAACGCCCAGATCACCCTAGGTCTGGTCAAGTTCAAGAACCAGCAGGCCATCCAGACAGTGCGGGCCCGGCAGAGCCTCGGGACCGGGACCCTCGTGTCCTAAACCACCGGGCGCACCATCTTACCTTCATGCTACCCACCACCTCGGTGCTGAGGTCAAGGCAGGTAAGCCCCCGGGGGACTGGACCCTCTTCTCTTCTTCCCTTCTCATCTTTCCCCTACAGAGAGAATGAGGACTAGCATTCTACTTCACAGCCGGGCAGTCTTAGGGGAGGTTCCTGGGGCCAACTGAGGGCATGGGAGGCCTGGGCCAGTGGCCAACCCAGCAGATCTGGACTTTGCCCTGAGGTGCCAGCCAGGTCAGCCGGTCCTGAATGTGACCCAGGTGTCTGAGAGGAAGATGGAAGCCCTGGGAGGGGGACTCCCTGGGCGAGATGAGCCTTCCTACAAGTTGGTTCAGCCCTGACTCAGGTGGAAGGAAGTAGAGAGAGTCTGGCCTGCACGTTGCCCCAGGCTGTGGGCCTCTGCTTTCCACGTAGAGCAGGGCTCCTGGACTTCGGTTTTCTGAACAACCGAGGGTGGGGACGCGGATCTCGGAGACAGACCCTCTTTCCCTCTAGGTTGAATGCTTGTCATAAAGTTTGAGCATTGAATTGATGTAGAAAGACAGTATCTCCCAGTTAGCAAAGGCACCATCAAGCCTTAGGAATAGAGCCAAGGAGTCCGGCCCCCAAGGTGGGGCCTTAGTGGGCTGGCTTGGCTGGACTGGGCCTGAGGGATCCAGATCCTCCTGTATGTGTGTGTGTGTATGTGTGTGTGTGTGTGTGTGTGTGTGTTTGTTGTTGTTGTTGTTGTTGGTTCTTGAGACAGAGTCTCGCAGTGTCACCCAGGCTGGAGTACAGTGGTGTGATCTTGGCTCACTGCAACCTCCGCCTTACGGGCTTAAGCAAATCTCCTGCTTCAGCCTCCAGAGTAGCTGGGATTACAGGTGCCCACCACCACACCCTGCTAATTTTTGTATTTTTAATAGAGACGGGGTTTCGCCATGTTGGCCAGGCTGGTCTTGAACTCCTGACCTCAGGTGATCTGCCTGCCTCGGCCTCCCCAGGTGCTGGGATTACAGGTGTGAGTCACTGCACCCGGCCTATATATATATTTTTGAGACACAGGGTCTCTACGTATTGCCCAGGCTGGTGCAGTAGCATAGTCATGGCTCACTGCAGCCTCAACAGCTTCAACCTCCTGGGCTCAAGCGATCCTCCCACCTCACCCTCCAGGTAGCTGGGACTACAGGCACACGCCACCATGCCTGGCTTTTTTTTTTTTTTTTGTAGATTTGGTTTTTCCCCACATTGCCTATGCGGGTTTCGAACTCCTGAGCTCAAGCGATCTGCCCACCTTGGCCTCCCAAAAGTATTAGGATTACAGGTGTGAGCCACCGCACTTGGTCCCCATTCTTGACAGTGGGTTTTGAGCCCTAGGGCTCACTGTTGGAAGAGCAAGGGAGCTGGAGGATGGGCAACTGCACCAGAGGCTAGGCCACTGATGCCAAGGGGTGGGGGCCTAGCTGTCTACCTGCTCCTGAGTGCCAGTCAGGCCTGGCTGTGCCAGGGGAGGAGAAGCTGGAGGAGGGCATGGGGCACTGGGGCAGGGTCGGTGAGTGTAGGATGGGGTCATGAGTTGTTCGTGATGTCTTAATCCTCTATGAGCAGTAGGGCAGGGAGTGGGGGGCGGATTTGTGGTTAGGAAGGCCCAGGGGAGGGGCCAGGAATAGAATCTAGAAGCCCTGGCTCTCAGCCCTGTGCCCTCTTCCCCAGATGCCACTCCCTTCTTGTGAGAAGTAGGAGTAGCGCCGAGAAAGGATTTAGCCTTCCTTCTAGCCTTGATTTTTCCAGTGGAAACCTAGATCCCCCTCTCCCCACTACCACCTCCTAGGTGACCTTACTCGCCTGTAGGCATCTTCAACAATAGAGAGTCCTAGTGAGCCTGGGGCCCCATCTAGTGCCAGGCCCCACTTTGATGGTCCTGTTAATGCCCTCCCACATTGTAGTGAGGGTTTAGTTGAGAAGTGGGGTATAAGGCAGGCCCCTGTGCTGAGGATTGATCCACGTTGATCCTCAGGTCTTGGGGGCCTGGGAGGAAGCAGATTCCCTTGACCACAGTATGTATGCAAAACATATTTTCCATGTTTATGGAAAAGGCTGGGAAGTACTGGTGTAAAATGCCCAGCTCATAATAGGTTCTCCTTTCCCCAGTGTTGCCCCTGCTCTAACTGCTGTTCTTTCTTGCCAGCTCCGTTGTTCCCTCTGGTTTGTGGGGGCACGGCTATGCTCCATGTGGCGAGGTGGAAGGCATGGGCGTGTGGAGGAGGCGCTGGAGCTGAAGGAATGGACGGACCCTGGGAGGAGGGCAGAAGGCTTCGCAGGGCTGAGGATGAAGATTCAGCCCCTGGACGGTCCCAGACTCTCAGGGCATGCCCAGCTCAGGGGCTTCGAGCCACAGGCCTGGCCTCATATGGCATGAGGGGGAGCTGGCATGGGAGCCCCCTCCCTGCTGTGGTTCTGCCCTGTGTCCTGCAGACTGTTCTTAGCCCCCTGGCTTTGTGCCAGGCCTGGAGGAGGGCAGTCCCCTATGGGGTGCCAAGTCAATGCCTCAGGAATCAGGAGGCCAGCCTGGTACCCAAAGGAGTACCCAGGGCCTGGCACCCAGGCCCACTCCAGAATGGCCTCTGGACTCACCTTGAGAAGGAGGAGCTGCTGGGCCTAAAGCCCACTCCTGGGGGTTTCCTGCTGCTTAGGTCCTTTTGGGACCCCCACCCATCCAGGCCCTTTCTTTGCACACTTCTTCCCCCACCTCTACGCATCTTCCCCCCACTGCGGTGTTCGGCCTGGAGGTGGTGGGGGTGAGGGGGGGTTTGGCCATTACCATTTCATGTCTTTCCCCAAATGAAGATGCCCTGCAAAGAGCAGTAACCACACAGTTTGCCGAGTGAAATTCTTTGCCCACAAAGTCCCAGGTCTCGGAGCATCTCTCTCTTTATCTGTATTCTCCCAATTTGCAACCCATTTTGAAATCACCAGCTTGGATAGGCAGAGACACTACAACCCCAGTAGACAGGGCCTCGGTGGTCCTAGGAAGGAGGGCCCATAGATTCTGGACCAAGGGATGTCAAGCTGGTCAGTTCAGTCCCTATAGATGCCTCTTCTACAGGAGGCTACCCTGCCCCTGCTACCCTGGGAGAAGCCTCAGCTTTCTGGGTAGAGCTTGTCCTCCTGTCATTTATACTCTCAGGCTGTATACATTTACACAGTAAGTTTTCCCTCCTGGAGGGTTAAAAGGAATAATTTCAACAGGATGAAGGCCTGGCACGGTGGCTCACAACTGTAATCCCAGGACTTTGGGAGGCCAAGGTGGGTGGATCACCTGAGGTCAGGAATTTGAGGCCAGCCTGGCCAACTTGGTGAAACTCTGTCTCTACTAAAAACACAGATGTTAGCCGGGTGTGGTGGTGCACACCTATAGCCCCAGCTACTGGGGAGGCTGAGGCAGGAGAATTGCTTGAACCTGGGAGGCAGAGGTTACAGTGAGCCGAGATCGCACCACTGCCCTCCATCCTAGGTGACAAAACAGTGAGACACAGTCTCAAAACAAAACAAAACAAAAAACTGGAGAAAACTGAGGTACAGGTAATAGCTGCCCATAGTTATACAGAAACTATTGATTGGGTAACCCTGAACCTTTCCAAGCTGTGGCCAGCAGTTGATTCTACCTTCCTTTCCTCCATTATTTCCCCATGTCTGACCTTCCCTGTTGCAAAGTAGTGGCCTACTTCAGAGTCTCTCTGGAGGGAGCAAGGAGGCTGAGTGGCTCCCTTCAGCAATTCGAAGTCTCTTTAATTGTTTTGTGCTTCCAACCTGTTTTACTCCCCTTCAGATTTCTCTCACCTTCCAATCAAAACCCTGTCCTGTGCCCCAGTCCCTCAGAGTCCACAAGAGGTTCATCTTGCTCATCTGATGTGTGAACTACATCACACAGTTGAATAAGAATGTGTTAATTACAACAGAACTTTTACGAATACATACTCATTGTATCCAATTGTACAATTGTCCGTGGGTGTCTAAATCCCACCATGGCAAATAAGCATCTATTCATGCAACCCTGATCAGTGCTGAGAAAGATCAGGGCTCAACTAGAATGCTGTGATCAATTGGTGATACCTGCCATGGGCTTTGGGAGAAAGGTAGGGAGAATGGCGGCATTTTCTGGGAGGTGGGCGTGGCTAGAGAGAAGAGGGTTGCCACCCCTCCCTTGATTCAAGCTTTGTTAATGGAAGGGGTTACCTAGTTAATCCTATGTAATAGCAGCCTCTAAAATAGAATCTGCTCTTCAAACCCAAGGGTAACTGATGGTGGGGGTTCAGGCATAAAGAAAAGATGTATCCAGGCACTCAGAAATAGGGGAGTGGGCTAGGCGCGGTGGCTTACACATGTAATCCTAGCAGTTTGGGAGGCCAAGGCAGGTGGATCACCTGAGGTCAGGAGTTTGAGACCAGCCTGGCCAACAAGGCGAAACCCTGTCTCTACTAAAAATACAAAAATTAACCGGGTGTGGTGGTGCACGACTGTAATCCCAGCTACTCGGAAGGCTGAGGAAGGAGAATCGCTTGAAACCGGGAGGTGGAGGTTGCGGTGAGCGGAGATAGCACCACTGCATTCCCGCCTGCGTGACAGCAGCGAGACTCTGTCTCAAAAACAAAACAAAACAAAAAAACAAAATAGGGGAGTGGTAGTGAACAGATGGGATTGAGAGGCAAGACATCCAGCCAACTAAATGCCTTTACAGGCTAGGCACTGTGCTCAACTCTGGGGATGCAGAGGAGAAAGACAAGATCCAGTCCTTGCCTCAAGGAGCCCAGGTTCTGGTAACATTAGTTAATGCTAACTGGTGCCAATAGAACTGGCCACCAGGGGACAGGGGAGCACTGGGCAATACTTTCTTTGTCCAGCACTAGGGGTCGTTCTCAGAGCTTGGCTGCAAAGGGCAGTGGCGGGCATAGTTAGTATGAGACATCAAGGGCAGAGGGCAGGTGGAGGGGGAAACAGGCTCTAGTTTCTGGCACTCTGCTTTTTTGGAACACCAGCCCTATTGGTTTAAAGTATCCTTTGGTCCTTGACCAAACCCAGTTTCTGTTTCTTGCTAGGAGAGTCCCAGCCCCTTGAAGAGTCTGCTGCTGTTAGAGCCCCTGACACAGACCCTAGAACGCAGTAGGCTCCTTGTATGCAGCAGTGTGGGTGCTGCTGGTTGCAATGGGGTGATCGTTTACTATCGTTTGTAAGAGTCTGGGAGCTGTCTGAAGATTGTAAGATCACTCACAGCACAGAGGTCTGGGGTTCAAGACCAGGTTTTTTTGTTGTTGGTTTTTTTCTTTGTTGTTTTGTTTTGTTTTGTTTTTTGAGATGAAGTCTTGCCCTGTTGCCCAGGCTGGAGTGCAATGGCGCGATCTCGGCTCACTGCAAACTTCGCCTCCCAGGTTCAAGCAATTCTCCTGCCTCAGCCTCCCGAGTAGCTGGGATTACAGGCACCCGCCACCAGGCCCGGCTAATTTTTTGCCTTTTTAGTAGAGACGGGTTTTTACTATGTTGGCCAGGCTGGTCTCGAACTCCTGACCTTGTGATCTGCCTGCCTTGGCCTCCGAAAGTGCTGAGATTACAGGCGTGAGCCACCGCACCCAGCCAAGACCAGGTTTTAAAAAAGATCCATGACGTTTTTGGGGAGTCTTTACCTCTCTGATGGAGGAGGGGCCATCCTGCTTCCTGGGTTCACTAGTGTTCTCACTGCTTTGGTTTTCATGACTTTGAATTTCCAAGAAGGAGCAAAGGCCTTTACCCCGGGAAGGCTTGGCTAGACCTCGGAGTGGGGTCAAGACCTCTTTGGGGGCACAAACAGGCTCTTATAGTGCCAGTAGACATGCATGAGATGGAAAACCTTTGCTCAGTTGGGCCTGTGAGACCAGGGAAGGGCTGTTGCCACCAACTCTCCCTGTGCTTCGGCAGCCCCAGCGTGGCCTCATCCTTGCCCAAAACATGAGTCATCCATGGGAACATGAGACAGGGCAAGTCTCAGCCAGGCAGCTGGGAGTCCAATGAGGTGGGGTGGGGAGACCGAGGGAGAAGGGATGGGCTTGCTCTGGTCAGGGTGAGCTGTGATTGGGAGCTAAGGCTTTAGCAAGAGTGAGCTTGTTGCAAGGGTGAGAATGGAGACCAGTGGGGAGAGCCAGAGTGAGAGTTCATGAGCTGCAATCGCAGCAGGAAGGAGTAGGGGCAGATGGACAGGGCGTTACTGTATGTAATCCTGAAGTCTGTTGGGGATGTATAGGTACTGTGGGCAGCTGTCCCACCAGGGCCAGGACCCAAGGACCCTGGCAAGACTGACTGTGCAGGAATATACTGTAAGGCTGCACAGAGAGCCCTGGTTTCACCTCCCTCAGTCTCCTGAGGGGGTCCCCTATGGTTCACTGAAGTGATCTGTCCAGAATTCAATTCATTCTACTAAAACTGCCAGCGCTTTCCCCACTGCAATGGGAGGAGGCCCACTCCTCGAAAGGGTCTCCTCTCCACTCTCAGGGCTCTCTCTCCAGTGTTTGTCTCTACATGCTCCATGCCCAGCCCCAGCATGCAATCCACCCCCATTCCAGGACCAGGGAAAGCTGCCTCACACTGCCAGACCAGTGTACCCCCACTCTTGCTACACACTTCTCTATCACTGGCTCAGCTCTCTCTCATGTCACCACCTCTGAGAAGCTTCTCTGACTGCCCTGCCTTTAGGGCAGGCTGAGTAACTGCTTGCTTCTCTCTGTGCTGCCATACCTCCTCCATTAGTCACACTGCCTTGTGATTGCTGGTTTATGCGTCTGCCTGTCCAACTAGACTGGTCAGTTTCTGCACTTGTTATTTGTATATTCCTGATGCCTCAGAGTATCTGGCAAATGGTAGATTCTAATAATAAAAATGACAAGTGGTATATGGTGTTGACCCAAGAACTGTAAATTTTTTTTTTTTTTTTTTTTTTTTTTTAGACAGGGTCTCATTCTGTCACCCAGGCTGGACTGCAGTGGCATGATCTCAGCTCACTGCAACCTTGACCTGCTTCTGGGCTCAAGTGATCCTCCCACCTCAGCCTCCTGAATAGCTGAGACCACAGGCGTGCACCACCATGCTTAGCTGGTTTTGTATTTTCTGTAGAGGTGGAGTTTCACCATGTTGAACTCCTGAGCTCAAGTGATTCACCTGCCTCAGCCTTCCAAAGTGCTGGGATTACAGATGTGAGCCACCATGCCCGGCCTGTATAATTCTTAAATCATGTAATGTTTCAACAACCCTGTGAGGTAGGTGTGATTATCACGACTCCCATATTTTACATTAAGAAACTGAGGCCCAGATAAGTGGCTGGTTCAGAGTCACACAGCAGCTAAGTGGTGGAGCCAGGAGTCAATGTGGTCACAGTGGGACTCTAGGTAAGGGCTCTTAACCCAACACCAAATAGATTCTTTCTGTTTGTGAGTAAATGAGTAAGTGAATGAACCCAGTATTTTGCTGGGAGAAAAGAGATCAGAGGAGAGAGAGTTGGCGAGGATCAAACCCCGAGAGGGCAGAGAAGGGAATGGTCTGTGGGATAGGGGTAAGGGAGGCTTCATGGAGAGGATGACTGGAGCCAAGCCCTGAAAGGGTGGAGACTAACTGCAGGAGAGGACCCAGAGAGGTGTCCCATGGGCTGGGAGGCTCTGTGCATGCTCACAGGAGCTAGGCCTGGGGTGAAAATAGCCTAGAAGAGCAGATGGACTCCTTTCTGTTAGGAAAGAGCAGGGAGGACTCTGGGGGAATAAATGGTGCTCCAGGTTCAGAACCTTGTTGCTGTATTGGCCTGAGATGCTCTTCGTCTAAGGACCTGGGCACGGGGTCACCTTTACCTGTGGGGTCAAACACTTAAGGGATCAGAAGTTGTGATCCCGTGTGGCGGCAATCCTGGCCTAAGAGGCCTAGAGGCAGCACTCATGCCTTGCTTGCTGGCTGATCAACCATCCTGGTTGGCCTGGAATTCTCCAGTTGTAACACTGAAAGTTCTGCATTCTGAGGAGCATCTCAGTCCTAGGCAAACTGTGATAGTTGGCCACCCTACCCACTGCCCCAGGGACAGGAGGCCTTGCACAACCCATCCTCATGACCTCACCAGTCAGCTCTGCCCACAGCACTCGGCCCCACTGAATGGGACCATGCAGAGTACAAGCCTGTGGGCAACAGTGCTACAGCCCCGGGGCATCACTCATTAATGACTCAGAGGTCATCAGCATTTCCTGCCATCTCAGGGGAGAGACCTAGGCCCTCAGCTACAAAGAAGAAAGATAGCCAGGGGTCTCTCAGGGGCTCTCCAATCAGCTCTGGGGGCCCTACTGGAAGCCAACTGCAACTCACTTTAACTCAACCCAACTTCAGTGCTTTGTTAAGCACGAGTGAGTATTTGCTGCACAGGGGCATAAGCCCGTCCCACCTAGACCTTGGCTTTAAAGAGCTCCCAAGGTAACTGAGACAGAGAGGGCAGCATGCAAAAGGAGGAGGACAGTAAGGTGCAGGCAGAACTATAGGAGGTAGGATGGAGGTGCAGGGAACATTTGAGCTGGCCCTTTGAAGGGAGGATACAATTCTGACCATCAGAGAGAGGAGGGACGGTGTTCCAGGTGGAAGAAATCACCTGTGCAAAGGTGCCAGGATCAGAAAAGGTGAGGCGGGACAGGAGACACAAATGGTGTGCACAGAACTTGAGGTGCAACAGTCACGCACAGAGGAAGTGGGCTGGGGGTCTGGGCTTCTTTCCATAGCAATGCGGAGCCCATCACAGAGTTCTGTCATACACACACACACAGAGACACACACACACAGACGCACACACACACACATACACACAGACACGCATGTACTCCTTATTTTTATTACAAAAAGATGTTAATTGAAGAAAAATGTGAAAGCACAGAAAACAATCACCTTTAGGTTTCTACCTCTCAGGGACAGTCTTTGTTAGCATTTTGGTGTATTTTCTTCTACATCTATTTTGATGCAAACATATAATATGTAATTGTTTTTCATATATGGGGTCATACTCTGTGTATTGTATTATATTCTTCCTTTTTTTTTTTTTTGAGACTGAGTCTCGCTCTGTCCCAGGCTGGCGTACAGTGACGTGATCTTGGCTCACTGCAACCTCCACCTCCCGGGTTCAAGCGATTTTCCTGCTTCAGCCTCCTGAGTAGCTGGGATTACAGGCACGCGCCACCACATGCCTGGCTAATTTTTGTATTTTTAGTAGAGACAGGGTTTCACTATGTTGGCCAGGGTGGTCTCGAGCTCCTGACCTCGTGATCTGCCCGCCTCGGCCTCCCAAAGTGCTGGGATTACAGGAGTGAGCCATCGAACGTGGCCCCCATATTCTGGTTTTAAATGTGTCAATATATTGTGGTTATAAGGCCATACCATTACATGTCTCTCAATGCCTGTATGTTATTCTGTTCTCTTTACTATTATTTATATAGCAAATCAATCCTTTATTGTTGGATATTCATGTTCTTTTTCATTCTTTCTGTCTTACGTATGAGGCTTCAATGACCATTTGCATATTTAAATCTTAATTTTTGTCTCCGGTTGTTGCTTCTTTGGGGTAATTCTTTTTTTTTTTTTTTTGCCATGACGTCTTGCTCTGGCACCCAGGCTGGAATGCAGTGGCATGATCTTGGCTCACTGCAACCTCCACCTCCCAGGTTCAAGTGATTCTCCTGCCTCAGCTTCCCAAGTAGCTGGGATTACAGGCACCCGCCACCATGTCCAGTTAATTTTTGTATTTTTAGTGGAGATGGGGTTTCACCATGTTGGCCACACTGGTCTTGAACTGCTGAACTTGTGATCTGCCCACCTCGGCCTCTCAAAGTGCTGAGATTACAGGTGTGAGCCACTGCACCCAGCCATCTTCAGGGTAATTATTTAGGTGGAATGGCTGGGTCTCCCTGTAGGGTAGGCAGAGGTGATCCTTGGTGGCAGTGATGGAGAAGGGAGACCCTAGGAGGCAGGAAGTAAGTTGGGAGTAGAGCTAATGAAAACTTGATGACCAGAGGCTGTAATGGAAAGAGGAGGAGGGAGGCAATGAAAGCAACTAGTTAGGAAGTGCTCACTGTGGGAGAGACACTGAAGCACGAGGAGGCCTGCCAGTAGCAGTTAAAAACTTAAGCTCTAATTACAGACCTGAGCGCGAATCCCCGCGGTGTCTCATACTAACCACATGACTTGGGCAAGTTATTTGGCATGCCATTAAAATGGGAATGATGATAACCCCACTTCCTAGGATCATTGTGAGAATTAATTGAGAGAACGCCTGTAAAGTAGATAAAGTACACAGATAGATAGTGCACAATAAATGTTTGTTATTACAGTAGTATAATCATCCTCCCAGCAACCATGCTTTGCCTAATCCCTATTTAGGAAACTGTACATAATTAACAATTTAGTAACACTTACTGAGTGCTTTTACTTAATCCCAATTCTAGCCTTCATGCATAATGGTCTAAATTTCAGACTGTGCTTGATTGATGTTCCTTCCACACAAGTGTCCTCATTTTACAGATGATGAAGCTGAAACTCAGAGAAGTGGAAGCAGTTGCCTGAGATTCCCCAGCCAGCCAGTGGCTCAGAGTGGATTCCCGCCCCCTGACTCTGGATCCTAACGCTCTTCTCACCACCTCATGGCACCTCCCTGGCATTTGAACTTCCTGGTTGAAACTGAGGATAAACAGAGCAAGTGTGGCTCATCAAGATCCCCTTGTCATCGGGTTGTGCTGCGCTGTCAGTCTCCTCACCAGCACCGCTAATTGCACTCCATTCCGATGGCTCATGGCCCTTCACATACACAAAGGCCCTGCTCCCCTGCCAGGGAAGACAGAGTAGAGTAGGTTGCACAACTTCTGCATTCACAGAGCATGTCACCAACCAAGCAAGAAGGAGAACACACAAGTTTGGCCCTGGAAAACCCTTGGCTGACTCTGTTGAGAGGAAAGTGGGCCTCCATGCTAACTGAGACAGTGCAGATAGAGGAACTGAGCTGTGAAAATAACTCTAAAAAGCCAACAGCATCTATTAACTAGACTTGACTGGGGTGGTCAGGGCTGCGGTTTGGAATTGTCAGCTATTTATGCAAAGGGGACTTTAGGTCACTCTGTGCTTACCCCATTTCCAAAACACACATAACCAACGAATGTTTCTCACAGTCTGGGTGGTCTCCCACATGTGTCCTGCCGGGTCTGTTTTTCCAGTGGGACGAAACATAGGCTCCTCCCTGGAAGATTCCTGGAAGACCCCTCCCCCCACGTTCACCTTTCAGTCCTGTAAGCGTCCTCATCAGAGCTGTGTTTCTTTCCAGGGCTCTGACTCAAAGAACCCTCTGCTGTGACCTCACCACATTATCACAACAGCCCTGTGAGGTTGGAAGAGGTGGGAGTATTTCCTGATAGATTAAAGATGGTCATTCTAAGGCTCTGGGAAGTAAAGCGTCTTCTCCATGGTTAAGCTGGGGTCCCTAATCTCACTACCCAGTCTGGAGTTAGAAAGACAAATGTTCCCGGCCTGGCACGGTGGCTCGTGCCTGTAATCCCAGCATTTTGGGAGGCCGAGGCGGGAGGATCACTCGAGGTCAGGAGTTTGAGACCAGCCGGGCCAACATGGCAAAACCCCGTCTCTACTAAAAATACAAAAATTAGCCCAGCACGTGCTGTAGTCCTAGCTACTCGGGAGGCTGAGGTATAAGAATCGCTTGAACCTGGGAGGCAGAGGTTGCAGTGAGCCAAGATCGTGCGACTGCACTCCAGTCTGGGTAACAGAGCCAGACCCTGTCTCAAAAAAAAAAAAAAGAAAGACAAATGTTCCCATCTAGGGCCCTCTGCTAAAGGATGTGGAATGCAGGCATCTTGGCCAGTTGGGAATTTACCGAGGGGATCTCCTCCCTGCTGTGTCTCCTGGCCTCTGCTGGGTATCTGGCAGTTCCTATCAGCTTAGCCTGCAAGTCCTGCTTGCAGTCAGGATCCTCTGCCAGTGCCCACTGCTGTACAGAGATTTCAAAATGAAGGTACTAGTAAATCCAGGGTGCCTGGAAGGATGTGGGAGGACCTGGGTCCACTTCGCTTTTCCCAGTGCCTTCTGAGCTCCCAGACCCAAAGCTGAGAGGTCTTCTGCCTGCACAGTCTGGTGAGGGGTCCACCCTGACCCTAGCAGCCAAGCCCTTGCTCTTCTACTCAGCTGCTCATGGGCCTGGGCAGAACCTGCTGCTGGAACTGACTTGAAGCAGCCCCCTGGTTCCCTGCCCTAGACTGGAAGGTGCAGGAGGGCAGGGTCCTGCATTTTTATTTTTAATTGTGCTCACTGCTGGATTCTCAGGCCAGTGGCTGGCATATAGTGGGTGAATGCTCAGTGAAGATTCATGGAGAGAATGAACATGTAATTCTGCATGTGAGTAGTGTGCATGCATGCACCTGTGTGTGTGTGTGTATGTGTATACTGTCTTGGGGGCTTATCGGCTGTGAGGGCAAGTGTTTTCTGTTTGTAGATGGATGTGGGCTGGGCTCCTGGGAGCTCCTGGCACACTTCAGATGAGTGGAGCTGGGAAGAAATCAGGCAGGTATGCAGTCGGGGGGAATGCACTGAGAGGACACCTAAGTGGCTTTCAGCAGGAATGCCGGCAGCCTGCATCCTCATTCAGGTTGTCCATTACCCAGCCCTGTGACCTCAGACAACTCCCTCCTTGCTGGACCTCACTTTCCTCACTTATAAAGCAAAGAGATTGAGGTAGGTCAGTAGGTTCCAAATCCTGCGGATGGTCAGACTCTCCTGGGTGCCTGTTAAAAGCACAGAACCGTGTCACTACCTGCAGCCCACTGAATCTGAACCTCTGGAGCTGGCCTAGGTTTCAGTATTTTTATTTTTATTTTTATTTTTTTATTTTTTATTATTTTATTTATTTTTTTTGAGACGGAGTCTCGCTGTGTCTCCCAGGCAGGAGTGCAGTGGCGTGATCTCGGCTCACTGCAAGCTCTGCCTCCCGGGTTCACGCCATTCTCCCGCCTCAGCCTCCCAAGTAGCTGAGACTACAGGCGCCCGCCACCACGCCCGGCTAGTTTTTTGTATTTTTAGTAGAGACGGGGTTTCACCATGTTAGCCAGGATAGTCTCGATCTCCTGACCTCGTGATCCACCCGCCTCGGCCTCTCAAAGTGCTGGGATTACAGGCTTGAGCCACCGCGCCCGGCCAGTTTCAGTATTTTTAATAAGTCCCCATAGTGATTCTGAAGTTGCCAGCCCAAGGGAAGGATGCTTAATGATCTCAGACAGTGATATTAATCAAGAACTCAGGGTACAGAAAAACCATGGCTGCTGTCCTGGTCTCTGGGGTTTAGGGCACAGGTGCTTGGTAGAGATTTATTGAATGAAACCTGCTGAATGGTGTTACACATACACACACACACATGCACACACACGCCCTACAAGCTTATACACATCCACTTAGGCTCACATGCCAGGGTCCTAGGAGTGCCATCTGCAACAAGGGCAACCTCATTCCTCCATTTCCTGTGTCTTCCTCACACTGTGGCTTGTCTGATGATTTTCTTTGTCAGGTCTCATTCATATCCAAATATTCACTGGAGAAGAGAGCTCCATAGGCAATTGGTTTCTGGTCATACTCCTACTGGTCTGGGGGTCAGTTTTCATAAATATAGAATAGGAACTATTAACCTCTCTCCCTGCAGGAATACTATATACATGAACAAGGTCAAAAATGCAACACAAATAAGCATGTAGCAAAAAGTAAACCCGGGCTATAGGCAGATAGAGCGTTGTTGATTTCCTTGGGCTGCTCTCTGTGGTGGCAGCCCTCTCTGCTCTGGTCTTTCCCATAGAACTCTGTGGTCTCCTTGAGCCTCTGTTCCTGTGTTTACCTAGCTAGTCCCTCCTGCTCCTTTGAGACTCAGTTCTGGAGTTATGGTGACAGGCAGACTCTAAGATGCCCCTGCCCATAATCTCTACCTTCCAGAATTCACCCCCTTGCGTAATCCCTTCCCTCTGAGAGTGAACTGACCTCATGACTTGCTTCTAACCAATAGAATGGGATGGGATGCTACCTCTGTGGTAGGCTATGTAAGATTGTGGTTTCTATCTTGCTCATCCTGACTTTCTCATTTGCTCATTTTGATGAAGCCATGATTCTTTTTTCTTCTTTGAGATGGAGTCTCACTCTGTCACTCAAGCTGGAGTACAGTGGCGTGATCATGGCTCACTGCAACCTCCACCTCCTGGGTTCAAGCGATTCTCCTGCCTCAGCCCCCTAAGTAACTGGGATTACAAGCACATGCCAACATGCCTGTGTATTTTTTTTTTTTTTGTATTTTTAATAGAGACGGGGTTTCACCATGTGGGCCAGGCTGGTCTCAAACTCCTGACCCCGTGATCTGCCCACCTCAGCCTCCCAAAGTGCTGGAATTACAGGTTTGAGCCACTACGCCTGGCCTCAAGCTGCCATGTTTTAAAGGCCTACTTGGCAATGAACTGAGGGTAACCAGGGTGGCCTCTGGTCAAAGCCCACAAGAAACTGAATCTACCAACAACCATGTGAGCTTGGAAGCAGGTCATTCCTCACTCAAGCCTTCAGATGAGACCCCATCCTGGCAGACAACTTGACTGCAGCCTTGTGAGGGACCCTGAAACAGAAGACCTAGTCAAGCCATGCCTGAATTTCTGATCCATAGAAGCTGTGAGACCACACGTATGTTGTTTTAAGCCACTAAATTTGAAATAATTTGTTACACAGCAATAGGTAACTAATATGGAATCTTCTTCAGGAAGCCTTGCCAGGGTTCTTTTCTTACCCCTAGTCAGAGCCAAGTGCCCCTCTGCTGCATACATCTGTCATTACACTTTACACACTCTTACTAGTATAGCCTTGGTTTACTTGCTTATATCCCTCTCTAGGTAGGAACCACATCTCTTTACCATTTATCTCTAGTGCCCAACCCTGTGCCTGGCACACAGTAAGAGTTCAGTGTTTGCTAAGTGATTGAGATTATAGAATCTCTAACCCTCTTTACCTCCCCACCTTTCCCCAGATTTGGCAGTTTGCCTTCTCAAAAATAGGAGCAGGTCACCCTGAGATTACTGGCTACTAGAAGGCACCAGAATGCCCTGGGCTGTGGGAGGGGGTCATGCTATCATGGGGAAGGTGCTCATGGCTCAGCGCTATGGTCTTGGAGTCCACACGAGTCACAGAAAGACTGAGAGCTGGTGGAAGAAGAGTTGGATTCTTCTGCTTCCCATTTGGCAATGCACCTTCTCTAGCTGGCCTGCTTAGCATAGGACTTCCTACCTTCCTACCTCAGTGCATCCTGGAATGTTCTGAGGTTGGAATGTCATTTTTCATTTGTTTGTTTTTGTTTTGAGACCGAGTTTCGCTCATGTTGCCCAGGCTGGAGTGCAATGGTGCAATCTCATTTCTCTGCAACTTCCACTTGAACCTCCTCCCAGGTTCAAGCAGTTCTCCTGCCTCAGCCTCCCAAGTTGCTGGGATTACAGGCATGCACCACCATGCCAGCTTTTTTTTTTTTTTTTTTTTTTTGTATTTTTAGTAGAGATGGAGTTTCACCATGTTGGTCAGGTTGGTCTTGAACTCCTGACCTCAGGTGATTCACCCGCCTTGGCCTTACAAAGTGCTTACAGGTATGAGCCACTGTGCCACTGTGCCCAGCCTGGACTGTCGGTTTTTTTTTTTTTTTTTTTTTGAGATGGAGTCTTGCTCTGTCGCCCAGGCTGGAGTGCAGTGGCACAATCTCTGCTTACTGCAAGCTCTGCCTCCCGGGTTCACGCCATTCTCCTGCCTCAGCCTCCCGACTAGCTGGGACTATAGGCGCCCGCCACAAAGTCTGGCCAGGAGGGTCGTTTTTGACTAATTAAAAGTGCTATCCCATGGCAGGGCAGATGAACTCCTTCAAAAGGAAATTCTCCAACACAACATAGAAAAAGAGCCCCTTCCTGATTGAGCCAGGGCTGGGCACGTGTTCTCCTCTGTTCTATCAGGCAAGAAGGGTGTACTGGATTCCTGGGACTGCTGTAAGAAATTACCCCAAACTTGGTGGCTTAAAACAACAAAAATTCCTTCTCCTGCAGTTCTGGAGCCAAAGGTCTGGAATCAGAATCAATGGGCCAAAGTCAAGGTGTTGGCAAGGCTGTGCTCCCTGTAGTGGTTCTGGGTGAGAAATGACGTCTTGTCTCTTTTAGCTTTGGGTGACTCCAGGTGTCCTGTGGCTTACAGGATAGTACTTTTCACCTCTGCCTCTGTAGTCACAGTGTCTTCTCCTCTGCTGTCTATAATCTCCGTGTGCCTTCCTCTAATAAAGATGTGTGATGACCTTTACAACCCACCCGGCTCATCCAGAATAATCACACCATCTCAAGTTCCTTAGATGGTCAAACATCATCACATTTGCAGAGCCTTTGCCATATGAGGTAGCATCCAGAGGTTCCTGGGATTAGAAAGTGGACACTTTGGCTGGGCGCAGTGGCTCACTCCTGTAATCTCAGCACTTTGGGAGGCCGAGGCGGGCAGATCACAAGGTCAGGAGTTCGAGACCTGACCAATATGGTGAAACCCCGTCTCTACTAAAAATTCAAAAATTAACTGGGCATGGTGGCATGCGCCTGTAGTCCCAGCTACTCAGGAGGCGGAGGCAGGAGAATCGCCTGAACCCAGGAGGTGGAGGTTGCAGTGAGCCGAGATTGTGCCACTGTACTCCAGCCTGGATAACAGAGCAAGGCTCTGTCTCAAAAAAAAAAAGAAAGAAAGAAAGAAAGTGGACACTTTTTGGGGGCTGCCACCAAGGGTGTGCCCAGCAGGGGAGAAGCTGAGACACAGAGCAGCATAACATCACATTTTCACCTGAAATGGAAGCCTAGTGCCTGAACTCCCAGACCAACTTCCCTGCCACAAGCTACTATCTCCAAATGAGGTGAGGCCCCGGACAGACAGGGCCAGCTCCCCGTCTGCCCATTTTGTTCTGCAGAGCCCAGCCTGCCTTCTCCTGGATCCCCAGGCTCCTCTTTCCTGCCCCCTCCTTTCTGCTGGCGCCTGCGTGGGAGGCCCTGGCTGCATGACAGGGGAGTCTGGCCTCAGAGCAAGGACTCAGAGGCCTCCTTCCCCAACACACGCTTGGTAGCCCCACGGTGGGGGAGGCTGTAAATCCCTTGCCCCTGCCCACGAGAAACAGCTGGGTCCCAGGCACCTCCTGTGGACTTAACCCTTTCCAGAACTGCGGACCCCTCCCTGGGCCTGAGCTGGGAAAGGGTGGGGTAAGGGGGCTCTTCAGGTCCAAGCAGAGCTTTTGCTCATGTGCGTGGTGCTGGCAAGTGGCCCCACTATTGTTTACTGAGGGGACTTAAGCCTGCCTGTCCTGCCAGTAGCCAGGAAGGGCTGGGTCTGGTTAACCCTTGGTGTGGCTGTCAGGACCAGGGCAGGAAGGGTGTTGCCTGGGGTGCATGAACTTCCTCTTTGGTCATCGCCAGCATCCGAAAGGCCTTTGTCCAGCACCAGATTATACTGGGCTTTGGGATGAACGCTGGACCCGCTGGAAATAACTGTACACTGGCCCCAGGGCGGGGCTGCTGAAATCTAGCTGTTTAGTTAGCCCTTTCCTTGCTAGACTGTAAGTGTACAGGGAGCGAGGGCCTTGGTTATCTTTGGCAGATAACAAATTATTTGTAAACGACCCGAGTGATGCTGGAAGTTTCCAGCTTTCCAAAATTATTTTTCTTCCCCTACCTCTTCTGACACAGGATCTCTTTGGGAATGTTCTAATAGTTTGAAGGGTGTGAAAATGCTTAGGAAAGTTAGGTCATTACACACCTAATAATAATAGGGATAATTATTATTATAGTCTCCAAGAAGCTGGAAGAGGATACTCTTATCTCCAGGTGGGTGGGAAGGCCATTCATTAGCACGTTGATGACTGTAATAAAATCTCTGCTGTGTGGCCTGGTAATAAATTTTCATGAGGTTTTCATGACCACTATCTTATTTGATCTTACTTGCCCCCTGGAGCAGAGATAATCCTTTCTCACTTTGTGGATAAGGAAATTAAGAATCAGACAAGTTTAATATGTAACTTGCTCAAAATTGCAGATTGTGTAGTGTGGGAGCTGGGATCAGAGCTCAGGTCTGTGGGACCTGAAAACTGGTCCTGACACAGCTGCAGGAAGACACTGAAGGCACCATAGAAGAAGTAGGGCCAACATGAGGGAAAGGGAGCAAGAATGGGAATATGGGGTCCAGAGCAAAGGCTTGGGAGTTTTACTAACAAATCCTCTGCCAGGCGTGGTGGTTCACGCCTGTAATTCCAGCACTTTTGGAGGCCAAAGTGGGCAGATCACTTGAGGCCAGGAATTCGAGAGCAGCCTGTCCAACAAGGTGAAATCCCGTCTCTACTAAAAAATACAAAAAACTAGCCGGGCGAGGTGGCTGGCGCCTGTAGTCCCAGCTAATCGGGAGGCTGAGGCAGGAGAATGGCGTAAACCCGGGAGGCGGAGCTTGCAGTGAGCCGAGATTGCACCACTGCACTCCAGCCTGGGCGACAGAGCGAGACTCCGTCTCAAAAAAAAAAAAAAAAAAAAAAATTAGCCAGGCATGGTGGCGGGTGCCTGTAGTCCCAACTACTCATGAGGCTGAGGCAGGAGAATCACTTGAACTCCAGAGGCAGAGGTTGCAGAGAGCCAAGATAGCGCCACTGCACTCCAGTCTGGGCGACAGAGCGACACTCCATCTCAAAAACATAAAATAAAATAAAAATGATAATAAAATAAATCCTTATCCTGAGTGATTTGGAATGGTAGCTGGGCAATACTAGCATTTTGTTGAAAGTTAATTGTGGGCCAGTACTCCGTTAGGTGCATTGCATGATTTAGTAAATAATTCATATAATAAAGACAGGGAAGGAACAAGGATGGGAAAGGGGTTATCAAGATAGAAGATGGGAACTGAGCTTTTTTTTGTGGGGGGCAAGGGCAGGAAGCAGGGTGCGAGGGCACCTTGATTAACAATGGGCCCCAGCAGCTTGGAAGGATCCAGAACAAATCCTGGCACATGTCTGGCCATTGTGGAGTGGAAGGAAGGTATCAAAACCTACCACTCCAGGAGATGGCCTGGAGTGTGAGCCTGGTTCCTCTGGCCTGGCCCAGATGAACCATGATCTGCCCCTCCCCCAAGCCACAACAGAAAGACAATAGTTCCAGCGACCCTCCTTGGGACAGGACAGATCGTGCCAGGCTGCCCAGCAGGACAAGGGGCCCTTGTGCAGGCCTCAGCCTCAGATCCTGCTCCACCCTCCCTGCATTGGGGGGTGGTCGGAAGTTCAGATCCTGGGGTGGGAGGGAGGCTGAGTCTTTCTACAGGGCTGGTGCTGGGTCACTCAGAGGTCTCCAGGGAGCCAGGAGTGGGGCTGGGTAGCAAGTTTTGGGTTTCTGGAGTCTGGGGGAGGCAGGAGATTGGCTGCTCTTTGGTGGCTTCTGGTGGAACTTGAGGAGTGGCCTTCTTTGAACGGAAAGGAATAGAAGTTTCCAGGCCTTTCTCATTTGATCCTCACAACCCTGTGGGGTATAAATGCAAAAGATGATTACCCCTATTTTATAGATGAGAAAACAGAGGTTCAAAGAGAAGGAAGGCTTTACCTGAGGCCACCCAGGGAGTAAGAGGAAGCGCTGGCATTCACAGCAGCTGTGGGAGTGGGGATGGAGCATGTGTGGTGAATGTATTCAAGAGGCCAGAAGGCCATCTGAAAGAGTGGGTGCCAGGGTCCTATTTGCAGTAAAGGTCAGGGTCCTCCCATCACTCCACCTGTTCCGTCCCTTCCCACTGCCCCCCCACCCCCATGCCAGGGCCAGCCCCTGGGAGCTCAGGCCAAGCCTGCAACATTCCAGGGAAGGGAGGTGTGGCTCAGGCTGGAAGCTGGGTCAGGGGGCACAGTGGCCCAGCCAGACGGCCCAAATGTACTCAGCTTTTCCTTGAAATTCCACACACCCTGGGCGTTTGGCAGGAGCCCGGAATGCGCTTCATCTGAACAATTTGTCTTTCATGGTGCATTTGCATCAATTACCCCATTGTTCTTTCGTCTTTTCCTGGACCACTCTGGCGATCGAGGCGCGCCCTGCGTGTGCTGGGAGCTGCCGGATGTAGGGTGAGGGGAGGGTGGGGGCGCCCCCTGGTGGCCTAACCTGCATTCACCCACCCAGATGTCTGCCTGAGCTGCTTAAAGAGCAGTCAGATTCCATCCCCCAGGATGACTCATCCGACCCCAGCTCCCCATTCCCCATCCTGTTCCCAGGGTCCTTGGGTGGAGAGGGAGAGAAAGATTATGAGAGGCATGATGGCACAACACAGGCAGGTCAGGCAGTTCATGAAAGGGAGGGTCCATGGGTCCAGGGCTTGGGATCAGCCCCCACACTGCCCCCAGCACCCGTGTAGCCTTAGGTGATTCAGCAAGGTCTGTGGGCCTCAGGGAGTTGTTTGTGAAATAAGAAACAACAGAGTGCAATAGTGCTAACATCCTGGGCGTGGAAGCTTCATATATGGGGTTTGAATCCTGGCTCTCCCATTTGCTGGCTGGTTGCAAGATATTTATCTTGATGAGCCTCAGTTTCTTGCTCTGTAGAACAATGAAAACAACACAATTGGTCCCTGTTATTTGTGGATTCCATATTTGCAACTGAGTGTACTTGCTAAAATTTATTTGTAACCCCCAAATCAATACTTGTGGAGCTGTGATCGCTGGCAGCTATATGGAGAGTCAAAAAATTTGAGACAAATAAGATGACAGTTTGGCTTCTCATTTCAGTTCTCATCCTGTAAGCAAGGATCCTTTTCTTGGTCTATTTAGTGCCTTTTTTTTTTTTCATATCTGTGGTTTTTGTTGGTGATTTTACTGTTCAAAATTGCCACGAAGCATAGTGCTGAAGTGCTGTCTGGTGTTCCTTAGTGCAAGAAGGCTGTGATGGCCGGGCGCGGTGGCTCAAGCCTGTAATCCCAGCACTTTGGGAGGCCAAGACGGGCGGATCACGAGGTCAGGAGATCGAGACCATCCTGGGTAACACGGTGAAACCCCGTCTCTACTAAAAATACAAAAAACTAGCCGGGCGAGGTGGCGGGCGCCTGTAGTCCCAGCTACTCGGAAGACTGAGGCAGGAGAATGGCATAAACCTGGGAGGCGGAGCTTGCAGTGAGCTGAGATCTGGCCACTGTACTCCAACCTGGGCGGCAGAGCAAGACTCCGTCTCAAAAAAAAAAAAGAAGGCTGTGATGTGCCTTATGGAGAAAATCGATGTCTTAGATAAGCTTTGTGCAGGTATGAGTTATAGTGTTGTTGGCTGTGAGTTCAATGTTAATGAACTAATAATAAATACTAAATGTGACTTTTTTTTTTTTTTGAGAGAGGGCCTCACTCTGGTCACCCAGGCTGGAGTGAGCTGGTGCCATCACATCTCACTGCAGCCTTGACCTGTCGGGCTCAAGAGATCTTTCCACTTCAACCTCTTGAGTAGCTGGGACCACAGGTGCTCACCACCATGCCTGGCTAATTTAAAAAATTTTTTTTGTAGAGACGAGGTCTTCCTAGGCTGGTCTCAAACTTTTGAGTTCAAGGGATCCTCCTGCCTCACCTCGGCCTCCTGAAGTGCTGGGATTACAGGCAAGTGTCACAATGCCTAAATAAGGTGTCTTTAAACAGAAACACGTATAATACAAGGTTATAAATTGATTTTATGTATGTATGTATGTATGTATGTATGTATGTATGTATCTGAGACAGAGTCTGCTCTGTCGCCCAGGCTGAAGTTCAGTGGCGCAATCTCAGCTCACTGTAACCTCCACCTCGCAGGTTCAATAGATTCTCATGCCTTAGCCTCCCAAGTAGCTGGGATTACAGGCGTGTGTCCCCATACCTGGCTAATTTTTGTATTTTTTAGTAGAGACAAAATTTGCTGGCCGGGCGCGGTGGCTCAAGCCTGTAATCCCAGCACTTTGGGAGGCCGAGACGGGCGGATCACGAGGTCAGGAGATCGAGACCATCCTGGCTAACACGGTGAAACCCCGTCTCTACTAAAAAATACAAAAAACTAGCCGGGCGAGGTGGTGGGCGCCTGTAGTCCCAGCTACTCGGGAGGCTGAGGCAGGAGAATGGCGTAAACCCGGGAGATGGAGCTTGCAGTGAGCTGAGATCCGGCCACTGCACTCCAGCCCGGGCGACAGAGCGAGACTCCATCTCAAAAAAAAAAAAAAAAAAAAAAATTTGCTATGTTGGTCAGGCTGGTCTCAATCTCCTGAACTTAAGTGATCTGCCTGCCTTGGCCTCCCAAAGTGCTGGGATTACAGGTGTGAGCCACGGCACCTGGTCACAAACTGATTTTAAAAATTGATAAAAAACATTGTGACCACAGGCTTGCCCGAACATAATCCTGTATTTCCACTAGGAGCAATTGGTCAGTACTTGCTAATTCTGGGTTCCCAGAGACTTTATAGAATGTAACTAGCCAAATAACAAGAATCTACTGTACTTACAGCTTTTCTCCAAGGCTTGAATATGTCCAGTGTGGCATTGTAGCAATTGGAGTTACTACTGTTCCCTGGTGTATAAGCTTGTGTGTTGATTCTCCTGAAGCCCCTAAGCTTCATGTGGGGGTCATCTGCCTGAAGGTGGGATCCCTCTGCGAGTACACAGAGAAGCATCTCCAGTCTCGGCTTTGCAGCTCATGCCTGAAACTTCTACCATGAATACTTTATTCAATCAGTTTCATTAAAAGGCCAACATCTCTCTTGATGACTCACAAGACTCTCTTCATTGACATTATCTCATTTGGCCTTCACAACAATTGTGATGGTAGTGTCATTGTTTCCATTTATAGATGAGTCTGAAGTTCTGAGAGGATAAATAATCCGACCAAGGTCACCTGATTTGTTGATAGCTGTATTAGTCCCGTCCTCACACTGCTATAAAGAAATACCTGAGACTGGGTAACTTGTAAAGAAAAGAGGTTTAATTGGCTCATGGTTCCACAGGCTGTACAGGAAGCACGGCAGCATCTGCTTCTGGGGAGGCCTCAGGGAGCTTTTACTCACGGAGCAAAGCAAAGCGTGAACAGGCGTCCTACATGGCAGGAGCAGGAGGAAGAGAGAGAGGGGAGGTGCTACACACTTAAAAAACATTTTTTTTTGGAGACAGGGTCTCACTCTGTTGCCCACACTGGAGTGCAACGGCACAATCTCGGCTCACTGCAACCTCTGCCCCCCAGGCTCAAGCGGTTCTCCTGCCTCAGCCTCCTGAGTAGCTAGGAATATAGGCATATGCACCACACCCGACTCATTTTTGTATTTTTAGGAGAGATGGGGTTTCACTATCTTGGCCAGGCTGGTCTTGAACTCCTGACCTCAAATGATCCACCGGCCTCGGCCTCCCAAAGTGCTGGGATTACAGGTGTGAGCCACTGCGCCTGGCCTACACACTTTTAATTAACCAGATCTTGCGGTAACTCACTCACATCACTCATGCACTATCACGAGGATAGCACCAAGGAGATGGTGCTAAACCATTCGTGAGAAATCCACCCACACGATCCAACCACCTCCCACCAGGCCCCACCTCCAACACTGGAGATTACAATTTGACATGAGATTTGGGCAGAGACACACATCCAAACCATATTAGTGGCACAACAGTCAGAACGCTTCAAATTCCACTGTCTTTCCACCACCAGACTCTGTCCTGGTAAAACATAAATGCTCCAGGGGAGGTAAAAGCCAAGTCTTGTTACTTACACTTTAGTGTGAATGAGTGCATTGAGATCCCCAAGGAAATTGACTGAGATCAGGTGGGCGATAAATATCTGATAAATGCGCCTCTGCCTCTACCCTGGGCCAGGGATCACAGCCGCTTACCTGAATCACCCTGACTCCTCCTACCTCCCTTTCTGCCTGCAGTCCCTGCCCCGCTATCAACACAGTTACCTTCCTAAAACTGAGGTTTGATTATCCTGCATCCCCTAAAATCAATCAGAGGATGCCTTTGCCTGTAGGGTGGGTCTACATCACTTAGCCGAGATTCAAAGTCTTTCCGATGATGTCAGCCTTCCTCTCTTGTCTCCCTTCCTACCAGCTCCCTATGCTGTGGCCACAAAGAGAGGTTGCAGGATCCCACCATGCCTCTGCTTTCTTCCCTTCAAACTTTTGTTTGCATAGCTCCCTCTGCCTTTCTCTACTATCTTAGTCAGCTGGGGCTGATAGAACAGAACACCATAGACCAGGTGGCTTAAACAACAATTTATTTCTCATAGTTCTGGAGGCTGGGAAGTCCAAGCTCAAGGTGCTGGCAGATTCTTTGTCTGGTGGGGGTTCTCTTTTTTGTTTGCAGATGGCTGTCTTCTTATTGTATCCTTACATAATCAAGAGAAAAATAAGCTGCCTCATGTTTCTTCTCAAAAAGGCACTAATTCCATTCATGGGGGCTCTACCTTCATGACCTCATCACCTCCCAAAGGCCCCACCTCCTAACACCCTCACATTGCAGGTGAGGATTTCAACATATGAACTTTAGAGGGAGGCTGGGCGGGGTGGCTCACGTCTGTAATCCCAGCACTTTGGGAAGCTGAGGTGGGTGGATCACCTAAGGTCAGGAGTTCGAGGCCAGCCTGGGCAACATGGTGAAACCCCATCTCTACTAAAAATACAAACTTAGCTGGGCATGGTGGCAGGCTTCTGTAATCCCAGCTACTCAGGAGGCTGAGGCAGGAGAATCACTTGAACCCGGGAGGTGGAGGTTGCAGTGAGCCAAGATTGCACCATTGCATTCCAGCCTAGGTGACAAAAGCAAAAATCCATCTCAGAAAACAAACAAAAACAACAACAAAAACAAAACAAAACAAAACTATAGAGGGTCACAGTTTTAATGACTCTCACAGTTTCAGGGTCACAACATTCAGTCCATGGCACCTGCTTGTCCTCACACCTTCCTCCAGTCTGCCTGTTCAAATCCAATCTGTCCTTCTCAGAGCCTGATCTGCGGTGAGACCCACCATCCTCTTGAGCCTGCTGCTTCTTGCCCTTCTGCTCCTTCCCCTCTCTCAGGCTTCAGACGCCTGCACCAAGGTCACCCTCTGGGCTCTCTGGCCCTGGACAGCCATCAAATCCTTCCCTGGCCCTGAGTGTCTCTGTGGAACTAGGCCCTGCCTGCTTCAGTCCGTTCCTTCCCTCCCATGGGCTCTGGGCATGGGGAAGAGGGTTTGCAGGGGCACAGCTGGGAGAGAGGCTTCCAGATGTAGGGAGCAGGAATGAGACGAAGATGCTTGGAAAGCTGCTTTGGTGTGTGAGATCCAGAGGCAGAGAGAAGGCTGGGCATCATGAATGTAACTGCCTCTTTTACTTTTTATTTCCGATGGGGAAAGGGACTTTAGTTAAGATTTGAATGGTTTTTAAGTTGTTTTTGGTTTCCAGACATATATTTTATGTGCATCCCTGACTCAGAGGAGCCCTAAGACAGGTATGGGTGAGCGTGCTTCCCCATCCTTACCCTACCCAACCTGGCCCCCACTTTTCCTGCATTTTAGCAAACACCCTTACCTTTTCCTTCCCTGAGAAAGCCAAGGATTGGATGCGCTTAACCTCCTGATTCCATACAAATTCCTGGCTTCTCTCTATCCACACCTCTCTTCTCTCCTGCCTCAGGGATTGTGTTCCTTTTCCTCTTGAAGCCAGTCTGGCCACTGGTGCTTTTTTCTTTTCTCCTTTCTCTTTCAATTTTTTTTATTATGGCAAGTATGCTTAATAGAATTTGCCATATTAACCATGTTTGAGTGTAGAGTTTGGTGGTGGTAAGTACCTTCACATAAGTTGTGCAACCATCACCACTGTCCATCCACAGAACTCCTTTCATCTTGCAAAGCTGAAACTCTGTACCCATAAAGCAATAACTCCCCACGCCCCCTCCCCCAGTCCCTATTCTACTTTCTGCCTTACGAATTTGAGCACTCTAGGAATCTCCTAAACATCATAGAGCTTTTTTTTTTTTTTTGAGACTAAGTCTCACCTGCTTACTCAGGCTGGAGTGCAGTGGTGCGATCTTGGCTCACTGGAACCTCTGCCTCTTGGGTTCAAGTGATTCTCTTGCCTCAGCCTCCTGGGTAGCTGAGATTACAGGCATGCAATATCACGCCTGGCTAGTTTTTTTTTTTTTTTTTTTTTGTATTTTTAGTAGAGACGGGGTTTCGCCATTTTGGTCAGGCTGGTCTCGAACTCCTGGCCTCAAGTGATTCGCTGGCCTCAGCCTCCCAAAGTGCTGGGATTACAGGCATGAGCCACCATACGAGGCCAGCATTTGTCTTTTTGTTACTGATTTATTTTACTTAGCATAATGTTTTCAAGGTTCACCTGTTTCATGTCATGTGTGAGAATTTCTTTCTTTTTTAAAGCTGAAAAATATTCCATTGTATGTATATATCATGTTTTGTTTATTCACTCACTTACTGGTTTTAGACAGGGTCTCTTTCTGTCGCCCAGGTGTACAGGTATTCCATTGTATGTATATATCACATTTTATTAATCCATTCATTTGTTGTTTTGGACAAGGTCTCACTCTGTCACTTAGGCTGGAGTGCAGTGGCACAATCATGGCTCACTGCAGCCTCAACCTCTCAGGCTCAAATGATCCTCCTGCCTCAGCCTTCCTACTATTGTAGTCCCAGCTACTTGGGAGGCTGAGGCAGGAGCCACCATGCCTAGCTAATTTTTCTTTTTTATTTCTTGTAGAGGTGGGACCTCACTATGATGCCCAGGTTGGTCTTGAACTCCGGGGCTGAAGTGATTCTTCCACTTTGACCTCCCAAAGTGCTGGGATTACAGATGTGAGCCACTGTGCCCAGCCTCCATTCTTTTGTTGATGGACACTTGGGTTCCTTCTACCTTTTGGCTATTGTGAATAATGATGCTATGAACACAGGTGTACAAATATCTCTTCAAGATCCTGCTTTCAGTTCTTACACCCAGGAGTGGAATTGCTGGGTCTTATGGTAATTCTATTTTTAATATTTGAGGAACTGCCATAGTGTTTTTCACAGTGGCTATACCATTTTCTATTCCCAAAAACAGTGCACAAGTGCGCCAATCTCTCTATATCCTCACCAACACTTGTCATTTCCTGTGTATTTGATGGGAACCATCCTAATGAGTGTGAGGTGGAATGTGGTTTTGGTTTGCATTTCCCCTATCAATTAGTGAAGTTGAGTTTCTTTTTGTGTGCTTATTGACTATTCATATATTCTCTCTGGAAAAACACGTGTTCAAGTCCTTTGACCATTTTTTAGTCTGGTTGGTTGTTTTTTTGTTGTTGAGTTGTAGTTCTCTATGTGTTCTGGATATTAACACCTTATCAGATATATGATTTGCAAGTATTTTGTTCCATACAGCAAGTTGCCTTTTCACTCTGTTGATAGTGTCTTTTAATGCACAAAAGTTTTAAATTTTTATGACGTTCAATTTGTCTGTTTTTGCTTTTGATGCCTGTGCCGTTTGTGTCGTATCCAAGAAGTCATTGCTAAATCCAATGTCTTAAAGTTTTGTCCTATGTTTTCTCCTAAGTGTTTTATAGTTTTAGCTGTTATATTTGGGTCTTTGGTCCATTGTGAGTTAATTTTTGCATATGGTGTTAGGTGAGGGTCCAACTTTATTCTTTTTCATGTGGATATCCACTTTTCCCAGCACCATTTGTTGAAAAGACTGTCTTTTTCCCACTGAAGGGTCCTGGCACTCTTGTCTAAAATCATTTGACTATATATGTGAGGGTTTGTTTCTGGACTTTCTATTCAATTCCATTGGTTGATATGTCTGTCTTAATGCCAGTACCACACTGTTTTGATGACTGTAGCTTTGTAGTTAAGTTTTGAAATCAGAAACTGTGAGACCTCCAGCTTTGCTGTTCTTTTTTACTATTGTTTTGGGTTTTAGGGTCCTTTGAGGTTCCACATAAATTTTAGGATGGGTTTTTCTACTTTTAAACAAGATGTTGTTGGGAGGCACTGATGGTTTCCACTGCCCTTCTCCACTGAGTTTCCCTTCTCTTATCTGTTCCTGTTAGCTCTTTCTCTGCAGGCACCTTCTCCTTGCTATAAACATGCTCACTTATTTGTCATCCTAACAACTATTCCTTTGACCCCGTGTCCATCTCAGATATTTGTTCTATTTATTTTTACATATTTTAAAATCCAACCTCCTTGAAAAAGAAGGTCACTCTCTCACTTCCTCACATATGCCCACATGCTTCTTTTTATTAGCTTATTTTAATTTTTATGAAGATAATGAATGGCCACAGTTTAGCAAGATGAAATAGTGCCAGATTTCTTATAATGAAAACAGCAGTTTCCTGTGCCCCACTTTCCCCAAAGGCAGCCACTTAATTTTTCTGATATTCCAATGTGTATTTCCAACAACAGCCTGATGGTGCTCTTTGTAGATTTTTCAGTTTAAATACTGTCTAGCTCATGCCTGTAATCCCAGCACTTTGGGAGGCTGAGGTGGGATCACCTGAGGCCAGGAGTTTGAGATTAGCCCGGCCAACACGGCAAAACCCCGTCTCTACTGAAAATACAAAAATTAGCTGGGTGTGGTGGTGGGCCCCTGCCGTCCCAGCTATTCAGGAGGCCGAGGCAGGAGAATTACTTGACCTGGGAGGCAGAGGTTGCAGTGAGCTGGGATCTCGCCACTGCACTCCAGCCTGGGTGACAGAGCGAGACTCCATCTTAAAAATAAATAAATAAATAAAAAATAAGTACTATCTAAACTGACTTCTGGTGACAGAAGGCAAGAACAGTGTTATAGCAAACCTCATCCCAGCCCCCATGCAAACCCCACCCCAGCCCCCATGCAAACCCATTCCCCATCCTCTCAATATGTTTAGTTTCATGTCAAGTTTGGGTTAAGTTAAAAATAGTTACATAAGTTTGATTAGATAGATTTTCTTACATCCCATGTAGTATATTATGATTAACCTTCCCTTTTAATAAGATTTTTGGTTTTCTCTGAAGTTAAGTTTTGCTGTGTTTTTATTTACTTAGTTGTTTATGTATGTTTCATGACTAAATTAGCCTCTTTTTCCTCTTGGCCTAGAGGGCTCAGTAGATCCAAACCTGTGAGGAAGTTATGAGCATTCTTCTCTCTTCTTTCTTTTTTTCTTCCATACCCCTCGCCGCCAGTCTCCCGCGGTAATCTGTGCTAGTTACTTACTGGGCCTCATATACAGCTGTTAGTGAACCTGGAGCTTCCCTCTCCACTGTCCTGGGAATTCCCTTTGTCTCTTACCTACAGGATCCCAAATTCCCTGAACCCCATGCCTGCCTTTTGGTGATTTGCTCCTTCGTTTTGGTGAAACTCAATCTCTAGTAGCTTCCTGAGAAAACAGGTAAGAGAATTTAGAAACTTTGCATATTTGAAAATATCTTTCTTCTTCTTCTTTTTTTTTTTTTTTTTTGAGACTGAGTCTCAGCCTGTTGCCCAGGCTGGAGTGCAGTGGCACGATCTCAGCTCACTGCAAGTTCTGCCTCCTGGTTCAAGTGATTCTTCTGCTTCAGCCTCCAGAGAAGCTGCGATTACAGGCATGTGCCACCACGCCTGGCTAATTTTTGTATTTTTGGTAGAGATGGGAGTTTTAACTTGTTGGCCAGGCTGGTCTTGAACTCCTGAGCTCAAGTGATCCACCTGCCTCAGCCTCTCAAAGTGCTGGGATCACAAACATGAGCCACCAATCCCGGCCAGAAAATATCTGTCTTCTACCTTGACAGTTAATTGATAATTTAGCCGGGCATACATAGAATTCTAGTTGAAAATTATTTTCTCTTAGAATTTTTGGGCCGGGTGCAGTGGCTCCCACCTGTAATCCCAGCACTTTGGGAGGCCAAGGTGGGCATATCACTCGAGGTCAGGAGTTTGAGACCAGCCTGGCCAGCGTGGCAAAACCCCATCTCTATTAAAAATACAAAAATTAGCTGGGCGTGGTGGCGCGTGCCTGTAATCCTTCCTACTCAGGAAGCTGAGGTAGGAGAACTGCTTGAACTCGGTAGGCAGAGGTTGCAACAGCCGATTGTTTCAGTGCACTCCAGCCTGGGTGACTACAGAGTGAGACTGTCTCAAAAAAAAAAAAAGAAAGATTTTTAAAGAGATTTTTCTATTGTATTCTAGTTTCCTGTGTTGCTCTTGAGAAGCCTAAAGCTATCCAACTTCGAATCTTTTGTATGTGACCCATTTTTCTCTTTGGAAGTTTCAAATGTCTTCTCTTTGTCTCCTGTGCCTTAGGTCTTTGTGATTAATAGAGCTGGGACTTGGTGAGCCCTAGCCTGTGGAATGCTGTGCGTTTAATTTCTTTGGTAACTATCTCCATTTCCAGCTCTTTGTTCTGTTTTTCTGGAGCTCCAAGCAGTAAAATATTGGACTTCCTGGATGATCCTTGGATTTTCTTATCTTTCTTGATCTGTTTTCCATCTCTTTTTTGTGCCTCTGGAATCTTTCTTCAACTTTATTTTCTAGCCCTTCCAATGAACATATTATTGTTGCTGACATATTCCTAATTATTAAGAGTTCCTTTCGTTTTCTGAATGTTCTTTTTTCCTTTTTTGTATGGATTATCTTCCCATTTCATGGATGCAATATTATCTCTCTGTCTTGGGAAATATTAATCATAGTTTTTTGATGTTTTGTTCTGTTCTTTGCATTGTATGTTTTGTAAACCGACAAGTGTCTGAGACAGATCTCAATTGATTTAGAAGTTTATTTTGCCCAGGTTGAGGACACACC